>NW_010395834.1:11256-25157 GCF_000710305.1 Buceros rhinoceros silvestris
AGGTCTTTTACCAGCAGGCAGTTTCCAGTCACTCCTCCCCAAGCCTGTAGTATTACAGGGGGTTGTTACAACCCAAGTGCAGGACCCAGCCCTTTGCTTTGTTGACCCTCATACCACTGTCCTCAGCCCATTGATCCAGCCTGTCCAGACCCCTCTGTAGAGCCTCCTGACCTTCAGCAGATCAACACACCCACCCAACTTGGCATCATCTGCAAATTTACTGAGGGTGCACTCGATCCCTCATCCAGATCATTGATAAAGATGTTGAAGAGAACAGGCCCCAATACTGAGCCCTGGGGAACACCACTGGTGACTGGCCACCAACTGGATTGGACGCCATTCACCACCAGGCTCAATTTTTTGGTTACTAGTGAAGCAGTAGTGAGTGCAAGACTAGTGTTGAAAGATCAAGGACAACACTGATATGTATATTTATTAACACAGTATGTATATTTATTACTTTTTAAAAACTATTATTTAATATTTAATAATTTTAGGAAGCTTCTTGCACTTTTAGGAAATGCTCTTAGAGCTCTCGTGCCAGAGCTCTGTTCCATTTCTGGAAGCTGCACACAGTCTCTGTCACCTACTAACCTCTGAAAGCTGGTCCTTCCATTGAGTGAAATCGGGTATATCCCCCACAGCATTGTCGTAGAGCGTGTGAAGAATGAATTACGTCCTCGAGACTTTCAGCTCTGAAGTCTCCTTAGAGTGATACTCCTCGCTTATGTCTTCTTGGGGAGCATTTTGTTTACATGGAGCTGAAATATGGAATATGGAAAAGTGTTTGAAAGAAAGTCTAACACGGTGCTTGACAGCAGTTTAGTTGCTGACAGTCATGTGGACTTGTGTAAAAACCATACATTGAAGGTTATCAGCTTAAGACTGATCATCAGAGTCTGTCATCACAGTATGACATCACAGTAATTCTGAGTCTTACCTTGAATTTACTTTTTCTGAGCAATATATTTCTTAGAGCGGAATACGGGTGCTTTGCAGTTTATGGGAAGAAAAACATAATTCAGTGGATTGCCTTTTGTGAGGCCATAACCTTTAAAGATACGTAACTAAAAGCTGCAGGATCTTTCAGATACGATTACCTGCATAAGTCTGACAGTTCTAATGTTACTGAGCAGACATTCTGAATTTGAAATATTCAGAGATATGATTATTTACATTCTAAGCTGGTTTATCTCTGCATGGTCACCTTGGCAACATAGAGGGATGGGAGGAACACATAAAAAGACTCCAATTCTCAATAAATGTTTATCATACAACTGCTTGCATTTACAACTCTGTGCAATACTTTGTTAAATCCAGGCTGAGCAATGTTGTTTAATTTAGCTACAAAAGTACAAAAACGTTGCACTGAATATTGTTCCCTATATAAGCAATAAGATCAATAACACAATAGAAGCATAAAAAGCTTATGTTGAGCACGAAAAGATGATAACTTGCCAGTATTTCCATCCCGTAGAAGTTTTTAAATCCCAATAAAAGTTGTCTACTAGATATTACAGGTCAAACCTTTTCAATCGTTGGATATGGCTTTTATTTTTAGTACTATGACTTTTCTCATTTAAAAATAAAAAATCACTAATGATAGTCTGGAAACTATTAACTTAAAAAAGAACAGTTTGAAGTGTTTGATCCTCCTTTGATGAAGTGTGAACACTAGATCTCTTTCCTGGAGGTGTAACTGTGATTTTCCTCCTCTGAAGGAAGAGAGGGGAGGGAGTGAAGGGGGGACGAGTGTCTATTACTCTGTTTGAGAAAAACTATTTCCAGTGATCAATCTATTTAAGATATTAGTAAATGTTACATTTCAGGTTTTCATTTTACATGAATGATGTCAATACCATCTGTCAAAAATGTCAGTCATTCTGTGAATCTCAGAATTATTCAATGGACCTACATTTTCCTTTAAAAAAATCCACGGATGCAAAAATACAAAACTCCAAAGTATTTTTTTAAAACATGAAAGAAAAATATATGTTTAAAAGCCAACAATCAGAAAGTATGCTTGTAAAGGTATGCATTTCTCACCCGCAGAACATGAAAGTAAACTGGAAAGGACATGAAAGCGTCTTCCACCACCACAAATTAAGAACAGCACAATGAACTAACTCAAACAAAGTCAGTGAGACGATGGTTCTGTTAATTTTGCTGGAGGTGCAATTGTTATATTAGTATCTGAAAGTTCTTGGACCCCAAAGATGCTACATGAGAAAATTGTTGTGGCATGGTACCAATCTGAGCTGGTGATCATTCAACTATGTAGGTGCAGGTCGGGCTTGGACACATGGCTGTATTGAAGCCAAAGTAACCAGAACACATGGTAGGACCTTACTTTGCATCGTAAACCAGTTTTCCCATGATAGGAAAAGAGCTGAGGTGGTGAGGAGGCCTAGTGTATGAAAGGCTGCTACTGCAAGGTTATTCTGGAAAACAAACAAACTTAACAAAAACCAAAACTGCACCTTCAGAGTGAGTTTATACTATTCACATCATATAGCTGTGATGGTTTTGATCCAGCACTTGGGATCCCAGGGCTGGCATTAGCCCTGAATGATCGAAATATATATGATCAAAATCCAGCCTGTCAGCCTACCTAGTCCTAAGAAGTTTATATTCCATATAGAAAAGGCATGGAAAAAAGAGAGTCAAGATAGATGAAGACTTGCTTAGGCTACACAACAGATTAACGACAGAGTAAGTAACATAACACAAGTCTTCTGCTTTCTGAGTAAGTGACTCATTAGCTCTTGCACGCAGTGCAATATCTTAGAGCAAAGATTATGGCAAATACTATGGATCAGCTGAGGAAGAATTTTACTCGTCCTTATTCAATTTCTTCTGCATTTTAATGTGTGAAGATACAGAGGATCAGATCCAGAGCCCTCAATTGCTTCAGCTCACAGCAGCTATATAGTACATCTAGAGTACAAGAAATCTCTGGTCTTAGCATTTTCTTTTAATAGTTCCCTGGACAGAACAAGGAATGAATGTAAAACAACTGGCCCAACTCCACACCACCTCAAGATTCTCTCATGCTGTTAAATCTAGTCCTAAATTCACAGTACGATTTTTGGCTGCTTTAAAATGCAGGGATGTTTATTTTACAGGACTGTTACATTGTCCTACCAGTCCTAGCAGTTTCAAAGCTGAGTGATTGACAGTAATGCTAAAAATTTCTGTTGTGCAATAATTCTCTCTTTTTGATTTGTCATAGACCAGTTCATGAGGAATGAATCCTTTTCTGTCAGTGCTTTGGATATCGAATCTGGAAGTTAAAGCCTACTCTGTGTACTCTGAGGCACCCTTGTGCTGCATTTCATTACCAGTTCCGCAACAATAGTCCTATCCAAAGCTATTCTTTGTAACTTGGAGATAAAATATCTGTGAATTATCGTTTCCAGTGGTGCTGACTACACATGTTCCACAGACCACTGCAAAGTTTTAAACTTATGGAATCAGAACTTCACCTGCAGAGTTCTGTTGGGCTAATATATTAAAGCTGTTATCTGTTGACATGGAAATTTTGCATCTATTTTATATTTACAGACACATTTAACCACACATATTGCACACATTATGTATATCATTTTGGATTAATTGCCTGCTGGATCTATTTGAAGATGCAGAAGAAAATCCAATGCCTTTTTTCTGTAGACATACTAGACATACTATTTTAATTTTAATCATGTGGATTTTGAAGTGAAATGTGCTTCTAGGTTTACCCTAGGCTCTCCCTGGTGACAAATAATATAAGCTCCCAAATGCATTTTGACCATCATAGGCTAAAGGCCAAACCTTCAAAGACAGGCTTTTAAAAATCTTCCAAAGGAGGCAGTTTACCACAGTGCCACAACTCATAGTTCAGGTCTGTGTGAACACCTTTGACAGCAGATGATAGCTAAACAAAAACAGAATATGAAAAAGGGCCCTGTAAAAGATCCTTTTAGGCTACTCTTTCAAGAAAAATAAAGGAAATGTTCTTAAATAACTCCCCTCACACAATCAGATCAAGTTAATCAGAATCAGTTTACAAATTCCATCCTTGATTCAGCCTGCTCCCCTTGCCCCCAGAAGCAATCCCAGGGCACAGAAATTTGTGGTGCTTCTGCTTGTGAAGCTCAGTAACAGTGGAGATGTTTTAAGAACAGTCAGACAACGTGCGTTTTTCAGACACCGACACGGAGTAACGGTACAAAGGGGCAGAAGCATCAGCAGAAGATACAGAAGTACCCGCTGTTCCTTGGGGTTCTGCCTCTGAATTAACTTCAAGGTAATGTAATTTTCTAGCGCTGTAGGGTGACTGAAGCAAACTACTGTTATTCAGTAATTTTATTCTAATTGTGCCTAGGAGTGAGAAGCCTAAATATGATGAGGTGCTAAAAATTCATGTTAAGGGAACCATCAAGAATTGACAGTCTAAAGAGGAATATGTGCCTGGAATGGACATTGTAAATCATCTAGCCCAACCACTTTCTACCAAAAGGGTTGGGTTCCAGTCACCTATTCAGAAATAAGTTCATCTAGAAAAGGGAATTTCCATTGTACAGCTAAAGAATGAGGCACCAAAGGGGACTTCCCCAATTCTTAACTTCTGAGAGTGAGTTTAATGTCTCAGACACAGATAACTATTTCCTGTTTTTATTATCATTTGCCAATAACTGAGATCAAACAAGCAAAAATCAACATGAATTTACTGTGGTTGGCTGACATGATCATAAATTTTTAGAAAGAAAAAGACAATTGAGTTTGGCAGAAAGACATCTTGTAGGGACAGATTTTTATAGGGAATTAGATAATTCCTACTGTCAGTTAGTATTGCTTTTCTTATAGTACTTCAATGAATTTAGTGCCAGGAAAAGATATATAATTAAAACATCTAGTGAATTTTAAGTTTGTTAAGCCTTAAGAATTGATTCAATAACATTTACATTCAGTTCAATTAAATTGATTCAATAACATAAAAAACATGTTTAATCTTGTTTGAGTTAGTTTCCAATCATTAAAAAACCCCAAAACTTCAAAAAGAGTTTTCCTATGATCTTGGTAGCCAAAGCAAATTTAAACCAAGCTTCTGTAGGTTCCACGGAGTAAACAACATGATCTATAAAGCACATTAAGTTCTTCTTTTAGTTCCAATTTAGATGGACAATGAAGTGTGTTCATTTTCACCTTGTCCTAATGCTGGCTGCAGCAATCTTTTGTGCAGAACATTTTGTTGGTGATGGAAGGAGGGTGACAGCCTGGAGGAGAAACAGTGGAGGGTGGTAGCTGCATTTAATATTGCACTGCTGGCTGTAGAATTATTTTCTACCTTCATTGCAATTTTCTTGAGACGTTAAAAGCCTAGTTCATAGCTAGGCACCCCAGGTCCACCATTTGTGTTCTCAGTTTAAGGATATAAATTCTTTTTAGGCAGGCCTGAATTTCAGCCCATTAGAGACCCCAACTTTTTGTAAGAGTATTAGCTCTAACCTGCTGCATCTGCCAGAAACAATCCGAAGAAAGCCGGGATAAGCGCTTGGCCATTCTAAAACAGCAAAATCCCCTATTTAGCAGTGGGAATGAGCTGAAGTCCTGCTGTGGAAGTTCAGCCCAAGACCTTCCGGCCTGGAACAGAGTACTGCCACCCAAGATCCTTGCAAAAGCCAGCTCCTAAAGACAAGACTTCTGCTTGTGACATAAACAGACCCTGAATATGCTATGTGCTAGCGGGTCATTAAGGGGTTATTTGGGAAAGGGGATTTGCATGTAGACAAATGAAGTGAGTATCCCATTTGCTGCCAGCATCTGCTAAAATGCACTTTTGTGCCTCCATCTATGTTGATTTTCTCAAAGGAGCGAGGACTTTATGTGTTTAACAACCACTGTTCTATTTTTTTAAATGTAAGGAGGAAATGTAAACAGAATCCAAGGCTTACTGTTAAGCTGCAGCCTTTAGTTTATTGGCTGAGGAATCAACTCTGAAGGATGCTGAACCTTCTGGTGCTGATGCAGACCAGCACTTCAGCACACGTCAACTTCAACACAAGGGGCCTAGTCCTACCACTGGAGTTAAGCACGTGTTTATGTGCTTTCCTGGACTTCATCCAGGGTGCCTAGCACTTGGCAGGATCGTGTCTTCAAAAAGATGTGGCAGTATCTGAACTTCAAAGTGAAGCGTGACCTATTGCGCTTAAACCACTCTCCTCACGTGCTAGATGGTAACAGACTAGGCTCTATCCTCCTCACACCTTCCTTTGACTTCTGGGTTCAAGGGAGAGAAAAATGATTAAAAATACTTCAGCATTTTCTGCCCACATTCCGTGTCTGGACTCTCATCGGATATCGTTCAGAATAACAGCGTGGTGATGGGTCTAAACCCCACCGGTTTCTCTGCAGTCCTTACGGTGCAATCTCCAGGTACGTGCAGACACCCAGCCTGCCGGGAAGCGCCAGTGCTCCTACGCTGAGCGTTACTCTGAGCGCTAAGAGTTCAGGCTGGTCGAGCACTTTGGGTTTGCAGCTGGATCAGTAGAATAGCACTGCTGTAAGGTTTATTACTGGATATAAGAGGGACTCTCAGGTTTAGGAGGAAGGGTAAGCCCTAACATCTGAAAACAAAATGACAGGATTTAAGGTGAATTCCAACAATTAAGCAGTGGTTTGGTGCTGGAATATATTCCATTCTGTGTCAATCCTTCATCTGAGGATAATGTTTTTCAAGACATATTATCTGAGCAAACTTTCATTTCAACATATTCAAGACACTGGTAATCTAGTATTGGTAATGAGCTGACCTGAACATAGGCTTTGGTTTAATCTCTTAAGCCTGGCTAAAGTTTTAGCTTTACCCAGAGCCTACAACATTAAGAAACACTGTTGTCATGGTTTTCCTCCAGTTTTACTTTTCCTCTGAAGGTATTCCTAAACCCAAGACTCATATTTCTTTCTTCAGCTAAATTAACTTGGGAAAATAAAAATGACAAGACCAGTATTTTTGGACGTAGGCATCTGTTTCTTAATACACATTGCCACCTGGGGAAACCTGAAGATACAGAATTTCCACTGAAATCTAACATGCTGACTCTGAAATTCATAGTTGTTTCTAAAGTTTTTAAATGTGCTGTTTCCAAGCCATTCTTGATGTATATTATTATTGATTTTCTTAATAGAGTGACACTTACACTTTCACAGAAACGATATATTTTTTAGTTTAATGGAGGTAGTGAACATATTGGACATCAGGTAAATTAACTAAGCTAAGTAGAAGAAAAAAATTATGCATTTATTTTGCATTTATGTAATAATTTATTTCCAGGTATAACTGCATTTATAACAAATAAACGAATCCATCTGTGTTAGTCGTATGGGAACATTTCGGACTTCTAAAAGAGAAATCTTTGTTGTAGGAAACACTGTCAAAAGAGTTTGAGCAAGCTGCTGTGTAAATTGCTTTGAGATCCTAATGTCAGAAAAGGTTTCTGAAAATTAAAGAGCTGCTGACACCTCATGGCAAACTTTAAAAACCCTTCTCAGCAAACACAGCACTGCTTCTGCTCTATCTATTTGTCGTGCTTTCTTTACCATAAAGGCATTTGTTTAAAAACAGTGGGGGTTTTTTTTCCTAAGAACACACACTTTTCAGTAGCAGCTGGGTCAAAATAAATTTGGTGACAGTGACAAAGAAACATTTTCAGTTCAGGTAAGAAAAAATAACAGGAGCAAATGAACCCCTAAGAAGGAAATTCCATTCTATGATTCTGTGAAATGTTTTTCTTCTGAGTTTTTCCAGGATGCAAAAGAGTGGAAAAGAGATATAGAGACAAACCTGCTTTTGTGTATGAATAAAAAAATCAGATAGACCATCAATTGGTCTACACTAGTCATTAACAGAGAGATGCTGCTAGTACAATACAATCTGATACTCCTTTCAGTATTACAATCCTCTCATTTGGGAGTTATTATCTCAGCTGTTTTAAATCACACAAAGCTGACATTCCATGTAAAATGTTGTCAGCAAGTTACACTTTTTAATGGCTCAAAGCTGCTGAAAAAATTTAAAGCTCTGGAACACAAAACAAAAAGGTATTTTTGCAATGCTTCTGATGTTGTCTCTCCTCCTCCACCACACCTTTTTCTTGTGCTGTGAAGTATCTTGTGTTCCCTCAGATGATGTTTCCTAACAGAGACACCTTTCAATCTGCCAAGGGCTAAAAAGGTGTTGGAATGTAAGACAAAAATGCAAAATGGAAAAAAAAAATTGAGGTTTCAAAGCAGGAACTTAAAATGTTGGGGAAGCCATTCTTCCAGTGCAAATAGCAGCTGAGAGTTAAAATGTGACATTTTTCAAAACGAAGCCTTCAAGTATCAGTCTGGGAGGCACCAAATCATTGTGGAATAATTTTACGAATTAATGACTAACTTTCTTTAATAACTCATGCCTCAGAAGGCAGCAGGTATCCATGTGATTCCTCGGGATTTCTATGCTTGTGAAAGCATTATGGTCAGTTAGACCTGCAAGCCCTGTAGGACATGCGTTACCTGCACCACCTCCCCAGTAGCTGGTTTAGCACCGCACAGCTGCAGGTGTAAGGTGTTCAAGGGAACTACAGAGCATTTATTCCCTCTCATAAAATTTTGTTAACATCTACTCACGCAGTGCTTTTTTTTTTTAATGGTTATTTGGCAAACTGATTCTGAATGAATCCTATTTAGAAAATGCAGATAACATACATGTACATTGGATAAAACATTACTTTTGGGAAATAACTGAATATTGTTGGAAAAAAGTTTAAGTGGGCTGCTTGCATAGTGTATATTAGCTTAGCATTTCCTAATGTAATAAATTACCTTGTTACATCAGGAAAGGCTTCTGAAAATTAAAAAGCTGCTGAGTTCAAGTGAGTTCCAGACAGATCGGTCTAATTGTGGAATGTATCTAACACCTATGTACCTAGAACCTGCAGAACACAGTCTGTGTACACTGCACAAAGATCCAGCTCAGGATTTCTTTGGGAGAAATCCAGGAGCTATTAACATACTCCTCGATCACACAACATGGTGACAGCTTAGCAGCTGTGTAATCCCTTGGGGTTTTTTGGACTGATCTTTGGTTATGTAACTTACCCATAATAATATCATTATTACTATTGTCACTATTATTACTTCTATGCTGCGGTGCCTGGACACATTGATCACGAGCAAGCATCACACTGTGGTAGAGGTTGCATCCACAAAATACCATCTCTTCTGAGAGTGCTTCTAGAGCGGAGAGTTTTGACACACACCCCACTGGTCAGTGAAGACCAGCATAAACTCAAACAGCAACGCAGCCAGCTTGTCCTATCCAGTTCTTTCTATTAAATATCAAGGCAGCAACCAGCACTGGCCACCTCTGAACAGAGGCTTCCAAAAGACGGTAATGCCTGACAATATGACACTGATGTCCTTTACTAGGTGTATAAGATCTCCTTTTATGTGAAATGGATTTAGGTTTCAAAAATTCAACTATTTCTATATTCCAGCAAAGCAAATACCATCTCCAAAGATACAGCTGCATCTCTCCTGGGGCATACATTTTACAGACTGCTTCTGCTGTCAATGTTCATTTCTGTCTCACAAACTCTTATCAGGACTCCTCTCCAGGAGAAAACTTAAGCTCACATTATGTTCAGTTCAATTTAGGCACACGCTGAGCTTTGCTGTCTGTGCAGTATTCTTTCTCTGTCTCAAGACCTAAACTTGGATGAAATTCGCTCCTCCGTGCACATATCAGGGCAGTACACAGGAGCAGGGGGAACGGACTCAACCCACTCCCCTACGAACCCGAATGTTTGAGTGCAGACCTGTCACGGCTGCTTTTTCTAGTCTGAGAAATATGTCGTAAGTGGGGAAGAATAAATCTCATGAACCCTCTCCCAGCGCAACACAAGGGACTCTCACCTCTGCCTGTTTTCTGCAGCAGAGAGAAGCACTCTCTTCTTTGGCTTTGCCCACCAAACTGGAGGCTTAAGTAATATGAAGGGTCTTGTGCAAAGCCTTCTACCTTCATATAAATTTCAAATACAGTGAGAAACAAACATTGGCAGCAAAATTATTCTTGATTAAATGAAAATTTTCCTCATCAAGTTACATTTACATTCTGGCTGAATACACCTTGTTAATTATTAAGAATGAGAAAAAAGCTACACAAAGACGTGTATAAAAAATTTTGAAAATGTTTAATTTGAAACACTTTCTGAAATAATTTTAGATAGCACTACAAAATCAAATGACTCAAAAAAGCTATTTCAGTTGTCAGCTTTAGTGAAAATACATCTGGAAAGAACACTTCCAAGCAGTCCAGATCTGTTTTTTCCCTCTGGAAGTCCTGAAGAGGAAAGAAAGATAATATTTAATAATGAACCCTTTTGCTTAATCTTAAAAAACAACCCCACTTATCAGCCTTTCAATTACTCTACATCTAGTCTGGTTGTATGTGTTCATTAGATTCTTCTGCTAACTCATCTAGCCATGAAACATTAACATTGGCATTTCTGGCCATATTTTTACAATATTTGAGATACAGATTTAAAGAAAAATATCTATATCTCTACGAATAAATGAGTAGGCACAAATCTAAGTGGCATTTTTCATACGCCATCCCTGGATGTCTATTTGCAATAACTACTTGTACATAAAGTGAGTGCCAAAAATGCAGAGACGAACTTAAGCTACTTTAAAAAAAAAAAAAATTCTAGAGCAATAAAAAAAGGATTGTAAGGAGTGCCTAGATCCATATTCAGGCATGAAATTCCTTCAACATGACTTCAGATCATTACGCTCTTGTAGGCCACTCTCTGTTTTTTTGGCTACCCGAAGGAAAGACAGGAGTGGTAACCTGAAGTGAATATCACCCTTTTGTCAATGATTTCAGGAATAATTTTGAATTCCTACAGTTTTGAAGGTTTACACCTACCCTGGCAACTCTTTAGATTTACCTAGTTACGATGACAAATAGTTGTGGAGTGAGGAACAGTAGTCCCTTGTTGCTTTGAATAAGGAGGAACACACTAAGGTTCCTCTCCTGGCGTCACAGGGCTATTACTTGTGCAGTCCCCTCCATGATTAGAATACACTTACCTCGTGCTAAGGAACATCCATGTCAAGGACCGATCCATACCATGGCACTTTGAAGAAGATCTGGGCCTTGACTGAAAACTCAAAGGCACCATTTTTTTTTGTTTGTTTTTTCTACCTGTTGTTCTGTTATAGGATGAGGCCCCTGCTTTTGCGATCAAACCTGGTTCAATATGTTGAAGATCTCCATCCTTTTGCAGAGAGGAGTAATTAATAAGGAAGACTTTCACAAGTCACCAAGAGATCAGTCTGTCTGGTCTACAGGGACAGTACTTGCTAAAGCTGCAGAATTTCATGGACTTGAAGAGGCAACTCAATTTCACAAGTTCAGAATATTTTCATTTTACCACTTGGAAGATGGTTAGTGAAAAACATTTATTCCCCTAGACCTTATTGTGTGTTTTACTAAGCAAAAGTTCATTGCTCCAGAGCAGTTCAAATTTACATGCCTTTAGCTGACAAATTCCAAGTGACCTCGTCCTTTCCCATTGGTTGTCTCTAGGAGCTGTTTCTGCTGAATAAAATCAGATGCAGAAGTTGTTGCCCCTTGGATGTATGCTTAAACCTCGCTGGATCCTACATTTTACAAGACTACTGTGTACATCTTTGAACTGTACTCCAGGTTTTCAAACTTTGGGGATTTTTTTGCTTCTCCATGTTAAAGAAAGCTCCGTTTAAACTAACAATATACTCCTCATTGACTTTCTGAGGTTTTCTTCCTACATTCAGGAATGCTTGCTCCACCCATGCAACAGTAGGCTTCTGTTGTCAGTTTTCACAGATAATTAAAACTTAGACCCTAGATAATTTCCTTTTGTCTTTGATAACGATGTCTATAATTTCTGTATTAATATAAAATATCTAGGTCTATTGGTGATGCTTATATAAATTGCATGTGTAGCTATAATTTAAATAATAAAACTCCTACCTAATTTCCTCCAGGTTTAAGTGTAAGAAACTGTGCCACGTGGGAAAGACTCCTTTGCATAGACTGCAATCTCAAAAGAACAGATGACCTGATTAGCGGCAAAGTCCTAGTGCTTTTCGCATTCACATATGCTGTGGTATGTCCTCAAGGGTGTGTTTCACCTGCAGTGTGTTTCCCAGCTCCAGTAGCTTTCTAGCCTGTCATCACAAGCTATGGAATTTCACTGTCTGATTATTTCTTCTCCTTTTAAAAAACTGCACTACTGGCCTGCATTAAACTTTGCAGGAGTTCACTCTTTTTGGAAGGAAGGTGAAGTAACCACAGCTTTTCAGTGCAAGGATAATAATTTTCCACTGGGTGTCTGCCATAAAGGCATTTAGAAAAGAGCTTAAGCTATGCTTGAAACGCGCTATGTGAACGTGCTTGCCATCTCCTGTTGCTTTCACCATATCGATGCAATCGCCAGACGTTATTAATCCCGGCGCTAGGAAGTTAGAGGTAAACCAATGCTTAAACTGTTCCAGTAACTGCTACAAGTTATTGTTTGACGTATACTTCACCTTGCAATCTGCGTGCTAGAGCACTACTTGTCTCCTCTGTGTGGTGTGGATAAAACACTGTGGACAAAAATAAAATAAGTGAAGGAACAGATACATTATTTAGCAGAAAAATTGTGTATACATTACAGACCATTAAACCCTCCTTTCCAGACGGTTCAATTTTTTTTACATGAATTCTGATTACAAAATAGTTAAAATAGTGCAAAATTCCTTCACAATTTCATGAATGTTATGCAAAAAATACAATCTAATGTTGTCTTTTAAGTGAAAATAGTGCAAAATTCCTTCACAATTTTATGAAAGTTATGCAAAAATACAATCTAATGTTCTCTCTTAAGTATAATATCTCTTAAGTATTTTTTCCTAAGCACCACATAAGAATCTTTGCCATTAATATTTCAGGCAGCTGTTGAAAATACTTGTAGAAGATGAATTTTTGATGTTGTAAGATAGCTAGCTTTGTTGTGAGGAAGGATTACATCGTACTTAACCTGATTGTGAGGGTTCCATTATGTACATAGCAGATGTAATCAGTGACCACACTGTCCGACCAAAACTGCTTGTTTTCATATTACTGAACTCCCACAGACAAACCATTTCTGACAGCAATTGAGAACAAAAACATACTTCCAAGAGTTTTTCTGTAAATAATCTGCAGATCACAAACATTCTGAAAACACTGGAAGTGCAAAATACGAAGTACTCAGTTAAACAGACAGCAGTCAGACAGCACAGGGCTTAGCTGATAATCATTCCTGGGAGTATGGAACTTCTAACAACCATCGTTCTACAACGTGTTTCAATTTTAAGTCTCCAGAGGCCCTATTACAAAGTCAAAATTAATAAAAAGAAAATAAAGGAAGCTATAATGTTGTTTAAAAAAACATGTGAAATTTAACACAAAAGCTGTTAAAATAACATTACTGTCCGACATAAATCTAAAAATACAAGGGAATTCCGAATTAGGGCAGATGCAATAACCTTAACGCAACCCCGTTGTGCCTACCAATTGCATACATATGGTATGTAAACTAACCCGCTGTTCTGAGACCCTCTGCTGAAGGACCATATGTGCTGCGATTGGTAGGCGCAGAAGAGCTGTGTGAAGGGTGCTTTGAGACTGCTTACACTACGTTTCTGCTTGGTCTTCTTGGGTCGCATTCACACCTTCATTACAACATAACCTGTTTGCTTCCATGTTTCTGTTTTCTCCCCAACTTTCCATTTATTCTGTTAATTTTAGTTTCACTCTGTTTGTACATTAAGATAAAAATCTTGAGAGTGAGATTTTCCTGCTG
>NW_010395834.1:25277-36527 GCF_000710305.1 Buceros rhinoceros silvestris
CTGCTGAACACTATTTACCAAAATAATCACATTAGTGAAAATTCCTGTCTCTTAATTGTAAGAATTTTTACCTAAGTAACTTCCTCATATCTTCTAAAATAAAGAGCTTTTATCTTGTTGCTTTGGTCCTGTCACCTCAGTGACTAAGAGATGTTTGTTTGGTTCCTTCAAACTTTTTTATAAATCTGAAAAAAAAAAAAAAAATCTATTTGTTCTACCAGATTTAGCAACAACATTGTCTGCAGTATGTGACAGATTTGCACCGCAATATTTCACCATATCGTGCTTTTGTACTTTTCAACACTTTGACTATTCTCTAGGTAACTCAGTGCGGATTAACATCACCCGTTTTCCTGTAAGCAGCAACAGAAACCAAGATGTATCTTTTACTCCATTAAATATTGATACTTATCATTTAATATTAAAGAGGCTGCATTCCTTTTCCCACCCCGATCTATACCATTTTTGAATGTCTTTTGAAAATAATTTAATAGGTCTAGTGTAATAACCTGGAAAGAAAATGTCAATCCTCGTAGGACACTACAGATGCTTACAAGCTCTAACCAGCATAGTAAATACGTGCAGGTAAAGTAGAGCATAAAACACAGGAAAAAATGTACTAATTAATAAATGGTGTGTTCTCATGGCAGAACCTACACAAAACACAACACAAATGAACTGGGACAGCAGGCTGTAGAAGCTCAAGTGTCCAAGGTATGTAGACATTCTTGTGCTCTTGTGGTTACATTATCCTGTATAAAAATCATTAAAAGAAACAAAATGAGCCATAAATATTGTTCTGGAGGTCTGTTTATTGATCTAGTGTCCAAAATCCTTGACCAATATTTGAGTGCTTATTTCAGCACTCACTGCAGGGTGGGGATTGTACAAAGGTGGGTTTGTTTTTCTGTAGGCTTAGGACTTTCCTAGTGCCAGATCAGTTAGGGTGGAAGCTGAAGCAGCCGCAGGCACTTTGCTCTAGGCTGCTCTAATTCCACACAGTTACCAACAGCCTCTAGGGGCCAATTTATAAGTAAGGTGTCAACTAGAAATATGAGCCGCATAGCCTCCCATCATGGACTGGTGCAGAACTCTTGCAGTGTCTCCACATGAGGGAAGGTTTCCTTTTTCTTGGCAGGATCCTCATGTGATGGGATTTGCCACTGTTAAGCAGTCCCGGAAGTGCACGCTCCAAGGGAGTACTGCCGCTTATCTACCTGTGTACAACCTGAGAGTGCAACCAAGACATTTAAGTAATCAAAACTAAGAAATGCGTTTGTGTAGAACCATTGGATTTTTCAGGAAAGGGGAAGGAGATCCATCTCTTACAGGTTGGGTTTTATAGTTCTTTTTACTTTGGGGGAAACAAGGTGGTAGGAATTACTGATCTTAAGCTGCTATATTTACTCAACTAAGTGGAACTAAGTGTTCCAAAAAAAAAAAGTTTTCTCTGATGTCATATTATTTTAGACTCCTGGAGGCTCTCTTTTCACTCCAGTGATTCCCGTCTTTTGCTGACATTGTTCCGGCTGGGCTACAAAGGGGGAAAGGGTATCTCAGATTTCTAGGTCAATATTTATTAAAAGCTGTGCAGATGAAGTCAAGGTCAGAACCATGTCTAGAAAAAATGGAGCATCCAAACAATGTAACGATTACTAAGTTTATGTCTTTGTGAGTACCATTTCTTCTTAATAGTAGATGATCTTGCATTTAGCAAGTCAACATTTATAGTTGTTCTCTCACCATTATGGAATTGAATAAGATACAAACGATTGCACAGAGATGGCATCTAAGACACTTGGGTTCTCTTTTCTTGTTAGGTGGAAACAGACACAGGATTCCTGGTCATGTACAAGCTGCTAGGGTCTCGTTGACATAACGTTGAACTAAGGTAGACCCTAAGAGAAGGGAAGATTTCAAAGAACACAATGTCCTTCATGAAATGTCTGGTTCTTACCTCTGAAGTAACTTTGAAATTGATTTACATTCTTTGAAGGATGCCTTTCTACTTATCTCACTACTTTGGAAGGCCTGAAGTAGACTATATCCACAAAGAATTCATTTTAGGTTTTGAAAGCTCACTCACACCGGCTAAGATTTGAGGGGTTTTAGTATTGTCTGTGCCATTATATGTATGAAAGAGGTAACTCTTTACATGTGGGAGCATTAACCTCAGGTTCTTTGCAATACGAGGTCTGAAGATACGATAATCATGGATCCATTTCTTTATTTCTTAAGAAACACCCATATCTGATGAGTAGTATTGTAGACAGCAAGTAACCTGACAGGCATTGTGCTAGACGAGATGCGCTTTTTAGTCAACTTCCTCCTTATTTTCAAACATTTCTCCTTTCACTCTTGTGGCCTATAGCTGTACAAGTGGATAAGTGGCTCTTTCAGATCTGATGCCAACATCAGTCTACAAATTGGCAGATGGTGCCATGAGGCGAGGCAGTTAGTTGGCACGTCCCCCACCCCCTGCCCTGCAACCAATTTAGCGTCTTATGTTGGCATGGATCCTGCCATCCTGAGCCAGTGCCCAAACTAGGCCTTCTAGCATGTGACTCAATATGCTACTGCTTAGCCTTAGGACAGCTAATCATGTATTCTTTCAAAATTGATGTGAATTAATTAGGCACTGTGGGCAGGGTCTGAAGGGGAGAAAGTGCATGGTCTCACTCAGAAAAGCAAAGCAGAAACGCATTCCCTGTTAAAAGAATATGCTCTCCCGTTCTGCCAGCGGCTAAGCGCTGACCGTTATTTACTCCTACACCACCTTTCTGATGAGCAATACCAGGTTTGATCTGCCAGGTACTCATTAAGTGACAACGTATTTGTTTTGTTAATTGGCACCAACTTTCGGGAGCGTTATTTTTTTTTCCTGGCAGCCATAGATCTTCTTGGCAGTTGTGCACCCCAAGAAAAGGAGGAAGTGGAAAGCCCAGTGCTGTACAAGCACAATTAGCTTTAACTGGAGAAACAGAAGCTGGAGTTAAGACAAGCTTGCTGGCTGAGTTATGGGGAAACTTTATCAGGAAGTGTTGCCGTGTCAGTGGGAAAGTGCTGTAGCTATGGATACTGGGGATTACTGGAATATAATTCAGCCACATAAAGGCCGAAGCAAAATGAAACAAATCGCTTCCTTTCCAAAACTTTAGATATTAAACTCACAGTATTAGGCCAAAACCGGAAACTCTTTCAACTGACAGGCTCATAAATTTCCCCACAAAACCGTGCAGCGCGAAGGACTCTCTCCCGGAGCCGAGTTTCCCACCAGGGACCCTGTGCGTACAATGGGATGTTTGCTCAGGCATTTGGAGCTGGGTTTCGGACACTAAAGAAGGTTGGGTTCTCTTTTGGTGCCTTGGAGTTTTATTCCAACTTGCCAGCAGACGCCCAATAAAACTTCAAGTAGTGGAGAAACAGAAATATTATTGGAAGGCTTTAAATACAGAGGAAGGAAAAAAATAGCTTTCCGGTTCCTTTTTTTTTTTTTTTTTAAGTAAATCAGTGCCTCCTTGGGAATATCCCACTAAGTGAACAGCAGAAGTTTAAAACAGGAGAGAAAAAAAAATCGTTTCCCGGTTTTTTTTTTTTTTTTTTTAAGTAAATCAGTGCCTCCTTGGGAATATCCCACTAAGTGAACAGCAGAAGTTTTGAAACTTTCAGCCGAAATTTTCGCATGAAAGTTTCTGCTTCGAAGGTTTCAACAGTTCACAGTTCATTGTGTTCACTTTGCTTCCAGTCAGGTTAGACATGCAAGCAGCTTGCGCAAGCAATGCCTCTAGCAAACAGCAAAAGTTTCGGTGTGAGGCTTATAACAGCCCAGTTCGTGGTGTAGCCCTTCCATAGAGCAGTTTCAGGATGGTGCCCAACTCAACGACCGCTCATGTGACTCTGCTGCTCTATTCTCTATGCCAGCGTTTTATAGAGATATACAGGATTGCAAATGGAGAAGGAAAGTTTTACACATGTTTTCGTGCAGGAAGTGTGCAGGTAAACAAAAAAAAAAATTTGTTATTTCTTCTGGTGAGGTTCAAGGATGGCTTTTTCACAACTTGAGCTGATTTCCAGACAGAAATATCAAGATTTTGTATAAATAACCATTTAAGAGTTTTATTAGGTTTGGGGTTTTTTTTTTTGCAGGAAGTGTGCAGGTAAACAAAAAAAAAATTTGTTATTTCTTCTGGTGAGGTTCAAGGATGGCTTTTTCACGACTTGAGCTGATTTCCAGACAGAAATATCAAGATTTTGTATAAATAACCATTTAAGAGTTTTATTAGGTTTGGGGTTTTTTTTTTTCCTGCATCGAGAGCATATAAAAAGGACTTAGAGAAGTTAAACAGAAAACAAGAAATACAGGAAGATAATGCTAAACAATTGGAAGTATTAGCATAATTTTCATTTATCTTCTCTTTTTCCCCAATATGAGGCAGCCTGATCAGTAATATCAATGAGTTATTTACCTATTTATACTCTTTCTTCTGCAAAACCTTCACTCAAAGAGCACATCAAAACCTGCTGTTCTCCAGAGCAGCAAGAAAGTGGGATTAAAGAACTATGGGAATTATTTCTTTCTAAAATCCTTTTTTTGTAAAAATACAAAAATCACAGCAGAATTCCAAAGAGAAAAGTCTTAAGCATGACAAAGGAAAACAGGGAAATTAAAAGCATCCCCACCAGAAAGCTGGGTCAAAGTGTGGAGCTTTGTTACCATACATGTAAAAAAGTGAAATAGCACAAGTGTATTAAGAACAAATATAAAAGGCTCAAAAGAAAAAATAAAAGGAAAGAAAAAAAAGACAGCAAGACAGCACCATGTAAAGGCAGTGGAAAACTCACCATCAGACCTGACACTGAAATTAAATCATACCATAAGTGCACAGCCTAAAGCAAGGACATAATAGCAATAACGTCAGAACACAAGGATCGTAATTTTACAATAAAGTTGCCAGATACACAAAGTCAAACAGATGAAATTACACTAAAAGTAACCTTCTATAAGGAATAAGAAATACCTCAATACGAAAATGGTTTAAAAGTATTTTATAAACCTAAATTTTAGGTTAGAGGTGGTGTACAGTTATAGACTTACATGATTATCAGAGGGTAAAGTTTCATAAATAATTATTTTTGAGAGAGGGAAGAAAAGGAAACTTCTGGTTTTGAGAACATCTCTGATCAAGAGGCTTATTTAAAAATAAAATGCTTTAAAAGATTTTGATCAATTTTATTCAGTCATCATTGAAAAACTATCCTCCGGTGTAAACTTGGCCACCCCAATTTAATCGCCAGTGTTTGCACTAGTGGGATTGGCAAAGGTGAACACAGATCAGGCATTTGAAACTGTAATTTTCATTGTAGGCAAAGTACCATTATCTGCAAAAGGGGCATAACAAAAGGTACTGCCTCATCAGGAATGTTGATTTCAGCTGATCTAAGTCTAGAATCAGAGCCGGTGTCCTCGGTTCAATCTGCTATCTCACATTGTACATTGAGGTAGATGCTTAGACTCAGAAATGTGCCTAGTGTTTTTCAAGCACCATAAGTTTAATATTAATAAAACCTCCACAGATCAACAGAAGCGAAGGTTGTGAAGTCAGTAAATCAGTAGTACTCTGGTATGCAAAAATCTTAATGTACATTTATACTTAGTTTTAACATAGTCAGTGTGTGGAATTACCTATCCAGCTCACACATTCCTAACCTGGGTTTCTAAGTGCGAAGTGAGTTGGTAGATTGATTTGACAAAATGACTTTGACATCTCAGTAGGAAGCAAAGGAATAAAAAACTATGCACTTGCAAACCTATAAGCCCATAAAGTTTAAATATTTAATGCCAAGTTCAATATTGTGTAATACACAGGCTTTATTCTTCAATGCCACTTTTCAGCAGAATTACAAACAAAATTTGGAAATTGGGAGACAAACAACAATCCTTCATTTTGTATGTGAGACTGCTTCTAAGACTACATAACAAAATCAGAATTATCTTACCAGTAAAACCCTAAGTCCAGGGTTCTGGCTGTGTCAGAGGAGGCTGAATGTTACACGTGGAGAAGCCTGTATTTCACCAGGCAGTGTGGAGTTAGCTGATGGGAGGGGAGACCTTCCTTTCTATTACTGAGTGCAAGGCATGTACTATGTATAGGGCAGCTGCAAAAGCTGGGATGGTGTTTGCTCCTGCAAAGAGATAATTATGAAATAACTGCATGGTGTCTTACATAAATTCTAATTCGTTATGGCAATTTCTTTTTAAATCTTAAACATTTACAATCAGACTCTTGATCCCTTAAGACACTGCAAAAAATACTTCGGTAGTTTCAAATACGAAAATACTCTTTTATGTAAAAAAATATAATAAAACAAAGTCAATAAACTAAAACAAATAAGTGTTTGGTCAATAAATATAAAGAGCGAAGATTGTTCTTCATTAAGCAGCTGTAATTTATATTTTATCTTGTGAACAAGTTGTTTTCTGATTAGCCCTGTTAGTCTGAATTTTTCTTTCTAATCAAATAAATTGGATGAGTAGTTTTGGAAATTAAAGTCTCCTTTTGCATACACTGATGACCAAAGCAACGCAAATACCTTATACTGCCCCAATGCTTTTAGTTGGTTTGTTGTAATTTTTTTTCCCCTGATATGGTTACACCACTTCTAGGAAAGGCAAGTGGGGCAGATTCTGTGAGTGGTCAAAAGGCTGATCTCTCCAACCTGGAGAGCATCTGATATTGTCAGCTGTGTTGTGCTGTGCTTTTATGCTGTGAAGTGCTTTCCAACAGAAGACAGAGTTTAACTATGTGTGCTTTAATTATTTCATTAAAGGAATAAAAAGTATCAAAGCCTAACAGCCTTGTAAATATAAATCATAATCCAAAAGCTATTTTAATGTCTTGGCTCCAAACTGACAGGCTGACAACGATTTGTTTTGCATATGTTGTTACCATTACAATTATTTGAATTACAGATAAATGCAATGAAGAATTACTATTTTAATAACAAAAAAACCCCAACCCAAACCAAACCACCACCACCAACAAAAGAAAAAACCCACAGCAGAAAATGTCTTCAAGATATAAAGATATGTTAAATATCTTTTGAATACTTATTTTACTGCTTGGTCCCAGACAAACATTGGAACTATTAGCAAGAACACATTACTATGCTTGGTGATATTTCATACAGTATTTGACAATCCATAGGGGCTACTTCTCCTTCTCCATAAATAAGATATATAATTTAATGGGTCTCTTTTATCTTACACATCATAGCAAATCTACGAGAACATCGCTTAACCTCCTCCATCTTCCACCTGCCATGACCTCACAGACATGAATAAACTGAAATTATAATACTTTAGATTTTGAGATATGAATATGTATTTTCACATTGCACATGTTAAATGTTGTCCCACCCACAGCAGATTTGAGACTGTCAAATATATTAGAAATACTGATTTGAAGAATGTATATGACTTCCAAACATCTTGGGGATATGTAAAACATTATGAAATCAAGTGACTCTGAGCTATGACCCACATACTTCAGCTATAAATTTCCAAAGTCAAATACGTATTGGAAATGTTATGCTAATAATCTCTTATTCTTTCTCATGTAACAGCCTGAGCAGATCAACATGACAGGTGTCACCTGACATGTTTTTTGAGCCACAGCACTGCTGATTACATGAAAATGACAACGGGGCAATTGATCACCTATTCCTTCCTGACAACTATGAAAAAACCTCACCACCATCCTTAATTCTTTTTAAGCTTTCATATCAGTTAATCACAGAACTCAAGCCTTTCGCTCTTGCCTAGGAATTTGGAAAACATGAGGAAGGTTCCTTAGTGGGTGTAATCCGGCATAGATCTTAGAAGAAAAATGGCCTCCATGTCAAATTATATTGTTTGAGAACTTGGTCCTCGCACAACTCAAAAAAATGCAGGATGGCTAGATAGATAGATTACAGCCATGTGCTTAGCTGATATTCTTTTCTGACACTATTTTAAATTTTTGTTTCTTTTTGAAAGAATCAAGTTTCTTTCTCCTGCTAGACGTGAAAGTGATGAATGCTTTAAAAGATATGAGCCCGGATAAAGTGATGAAAAGCGGAAAAAAACCTTGAATGGTTGTATTCTGCTTTCAAGACTAAAGTAAAGCAAGGTGTGCATGAAATTTCCTGAGAAAGACTTTTCCTTAAGGTTTCTCTTCTGGATAACCTTCAGACACACACCTGAGGTTATGGACATTGTTCAGGCAAGCCTCAACATCTAAATCTTGTGATTTTAATTACTTGTTAAAGTACTTATTTTCTGATTTATTGCTATTCACTTTCAAGAAATGCAGCATTTCATATCCAATTTCTATTGCAATAATGTTCAGAAACAGCAGCTAAGATACTATGTGAATGGAGTCACAGGGAAGTAGGTCTCGAGCAATAGATGTCTGTACAAAACAATTTGTCTTCCCGTTGCAGTTGTTCAGTATCATACAGATGCCTATTCTAAGACACCGAAAATTGTGCCAACTACATTTTGCAGGTGATCAAAAAAGACACAACTGCTTTTAAAAGACGTGAATGTTTTCAAATTATCTGTGTTTCCTGGTACGTTTTACAGCTCTTTCTGCTATCCCACAGCTACGCTATCCAACTAGATTGTAAACCATTTGGTGCTGTTGCAAAACAGCATTACATGTTTGCCTAGCGTGTGGGTTCTTGGACGGTCCCTTAGCCCTGCTGCAGTAAACAATCCAATCTGGACAACAGAGAATAAAGCCCTCCTTTTGTTTTTGGTTGGGTAGGCTGTGCTTTCCAACTCTTTGGTGGTTTTTCTTGCTCTCCCCAAGACTGTCCCATGGATTCATCTCTTTCTTATCTGTGGTACCAAAAGCAGATATCGTATTCCAACAGAGTTCTTCTAGCACCAGTTACAGGAAAAGGAATATTTCATATGTCCTGCCTATGCTTTCTATGGCTTTCCCCTTTTTTGTAGCACCATCCTGCTCATGACACCAGATTATCACGAACTACAAAGACTAGATGTATTCCTGCAATAAGTTCTTTAGTCATTTATTCTCTATTCCATATTTATGAGTTAGTATTCCAGCATAACTCCTCAAGCTCCTGAAGGCATTCACTGTAATATTTTAAAAACCAAACCCTCTTTATGAAGAGCATTTTGAATTCTAATCCTGTTTTGCTGTTTACTTTTAGTTGCCAAAGGAGCACGCTCTATCAGCCGAATCATTAGCATAAACATCAGTGGTATCTCAGAGCTAAGGTACCATCTCCACTTTTCTTGAAAAGACATTCGAGCTACCTTGTATACTAATTATATATCGTATACCAATTCTAATATTACTTACAACATAAAATACACGGCACTGATTGAGTAAGTTTGGGGGGGGGGCAGGGAGAGGTGTTGTTTTGACAAAGATATAAGTGGGATAAAGTAGAATTAGGCAAGTTCATGGAATTAAAACCCTAAAACCAATTCTAGTCTCTGACTCTAGAGATTCTTAGGGCACAAATTGTTGTAATCTATAAATACATAATGCAGTATATGTGGTTTGCTCTAACATCGCTGTATTACTATGTTTGCTTGGTTCCTGCACATAGTAACAGCCAGTAACAGCATAGACAGAGGGTGTAGACAAATTTTTAGTGTGACCCAGTCTTACAGTACTTACAAAAATGCTTAAAAGATCCTACAAAAACCTTTAACGTCAAAGCAAGAGGAAACACACATGAATTCCACAATTCTTGCTGTGGTCTAAGGACTGAAAACAAACATTGGAAAGCTACTGTGATTATTGCACACTCACTTTTTAAAAACTTAATACCAACAATATTGGTATTTAAATTTTTTAGTGGACCTGAAACTGTTATGCGTTCTGGAAACTTCCAGTGAGTGACTTCCAGAGGCATCCTTTCAGGCCCAATGTCATTTGTAGACTGTTGCACAAGAGAATCTGCTCCTGCAGAGCCCTGCCTCTTGCTTGAGCAATCCCACTCTGAGCCTACAGAACAAGCCACCTCGCCAACAAACAAAGTAGATTTACCCATGAACTGGGTGTGCTTTGAGGCACATGCTGGGGAAGGAAACATGCTATTGCCCAACATTTCTTCTCTTTTTCTTGTTTGAGAATGGTTCTCCTTGAAACATGGTTATATTGTAGTGCATTCAGTCCTGACTTGCCTCTTTCCATGGGATTTGATGCCAATTCCCAATTTTCACAGCCTTTGATACATTCACTGCAGGTGAAATCCCTCGTGGCCAACAGGAATCCTTCCCAACCCTTGACTCCCTGCCCTCACATCAGGGTGATTTATAGAACAAGCAGGATGCGCTCCCTGTTTTGTCTTGCTGCCTGCATTGAGGGTTTTGAACAATATGAACAAGTACTCCTTATTCACTGTTACTACAACGAAACCACCTTAAATCCCAGGACACTGTGAAACCTTAGGAAAGATCGAAGCCAAGACAGAGCTGGCTCTGCAGGCTCACAAAGGGTTTAACCACATTTACTTGAAAACTGATTCAAATAGAAGAGCAACACACAGTTTTTATTTTATTCCATTTTTTTATTCTGACACTAAAGACAACTCCGATAGCTTGTCTAATTTCCTGAGTATTACCATCTGAAGCAGGAGCGTATTCATGTTAAAGAATAAGCTTGAAGATTCATAGTGTTCTCCTCTAAGTTCAGAGGCTGGCCTAGAGAGGGTTTCAGACTGACTTTTCTGCCCCAGATGATTAAGTTTTCTATATGAATAGAAGACATACCCATATATATATGCATATATATATAAAGACTTCATAAAACATCCAACTAAAAAAATCATAAATAAATCATTTGAACAAATTTGAAGGCTATACCTATATAGTCAACAGGAACCAAAATACATTCACTGAGGAACAATAAACTGTAATAGGAAAAGTTTTTGAAAATATGTAATGGCCATAATAATAAGCCATAGACTATCATTCCTCCTCTAAACGTTGCACATCTATATGGCTTTCCAGGATGTCTCCAGTATGAGTGGGTAGATTAATGGATAGCTGAAAAGCCACGAGAGTACTTTAAGTTGGAGGATAGGATGATATTCACACAAGGAGACGTTACGTCTCTCTTACAACACCAGTTAGCAGAGCAGGAGAAAAATACTTAGCTGGACAAAATGAGTGTGCTGTCCAGAAAAGAACAAATCTGCACTTATAGTGCAACCACAGGTATCTTGGTT
>NW_010395835.1:0-259 GCF_000710305.1 Buceros rhinoceros silvestris
AAACCAGCAGCACCCTCCGGTGGGACCTGCGGGAACTGCTCCCGGAGCCGATCGGGGCTTTCCGCTTCTGTTCAGCCTCAAGCAATCGCTCCGTCTCTTTTCCGAACAGTACTTTCCAAAATAAATTTAGCCCTTTCTGTTCGTTGCCATTTGTCTTGTCTAACTTGGTGGAGTTGCAGATATTCCTATTCCTTTTTTTGTTGTCTACTGTGTAAACACAGGGAGGAAGAGGCTGGACCGGAAGAGAGCCGAAGCCTGT
>NW_010395835.1:300-1329 GCF_000710305.1 Buceros rhinoceros silvestris
CCGGAGCCGATCGGGGCTTTCCGCTTCTGTTCAGCCTCAGGCAATCGCTCCGTCTCTTTTCCGAACAGTACTTTCCAAAATAAATTTAGCCCTTTCTGTTCGTTGCCATTTGTCTTGTCTAACTTGGTGGAGTTGCAGATATTCCTATTCCTTTTTTTGTTGTCTACTGTGTAAACACAGGGAGGAAGAGGCTGGACCGGAAGAGAGCTGAAGCCTGTTGCCCTTTTATTTTTCACTGTTAAGCACCATCTGAGTTTCTGTATTTGCAGTCTGTCCTGCACATGCAGTTTTTATATGTTCCTCTGGTCTACTGATAAAATAATAGACATGGGAGTGCTGTGCTCTGTCCATTCTCAACCTAATGGGTGACTTGGGCCTCCTAGTCCTGAATAGCAATTTAGTTGTGAGTGTTTGAAAATTATGGCAAAAGCAGATTTTTTTTTTTCCTTGCTCTGAAAAAGGTGGTTGTGTACTTTAACTGAGCAGCACCAGGTGGCCCCACGGCAGAGATGGACAGAAAAACCTCATCGCTATCTAGGATGCAGATTTTTCAAGGCGCTAAGCCTGTGTCACCTGCAGAGTATGTCATCTTTTTATTCTTAGAATTATTTCTTCCTGAGATCAGTAGATGATACTTCCACAAAGAAAGAAAACAGATAAACTACTTTAACTGTAGGAAAACAACCCCCATGCCTACTGAGAAGGTATCCAGGGCCCAAGCCAAGTTATCTGGCTGTGCAGAGGCTTGTGCTCATGTACCCCACAGCTTTCTCCTTTAGGATGCAAAGTCAAATTAGGAGTTACTGACACGTAATACTCAAGAGCAGAAGTACTAGCACAGGGATACAGGCCCTCGTATCAACATAAGGTCCCCTGTGCTCTACTGCGGTTTGGATAAATGATGTAAGCTAATGAAGAGGCTGGTCTTCAAATCTACTAATCCAAAGGGTTAAGTAAATTTTAGAAGCTTTCAAAGAAAATTAAACAAAATGATGCAGCAATGATGCAGGAGAATCAGCAGGAGATGCA
>NW_010395835.1:1420-6160 GCF_000710305.1 Buceros rhinoceros silvestris
TATTTGCAGCACTGAAAATAACAGTCTAGTCCAGTAAATTCAGTCCCAAGTAGTCTGCAAAATTAGAGTTGTAAACAGAATACACAGAATAATAAAAAGTGAGTAAAAAAGAGACTTCTGGTTAGGGTGAAATCTGGATGAACTCAGAATTCAGCAGTGAGACAGAATTTTTGCCGTGCCTTCTCGCTTTATCTGTAGTATCTGTATCTGGTTTGGGGAAGTTTTGCATTATCTCTGGGCACAGTCGTGATTCTTATTCATAGCTGGTCTGTTTGTCACATCCACGTACAGTTGGCTGTCGGGCTGTACCAAGCCACGTACTTGTTTAATGGCTAGGGTAAAAATTTTACGTTCAGTGGCTCTGAATAAGCTTACCCTTCCATGAAAAGTGCTATCAAACTGCCAGTCTTCATTCCACTAAAGAGCACAATAAAATCTGGTTAAATCAAGCTTTTTGCAGTCTACAATGACTTAAATGTTTCGTGTTGTCTGCAGGCTGCTTTTAAAATTTGTCTCCATAACCACTGCACAGGAAAGAAATAATTGATGGCATTTATGGCAATCAAAGTGTAATTTCTGCTTGTGTTTTTATGATGGAGCATTTCATAATGATAATGTATTTCCCAAATTTGTGCTCAGAAAAGAGCTTTGGGCCACTGTGGAGTGAGAAATTCTAGTGTTATGAATTTATGCAGAGTTCATTCGGGGAAACAGTCAGGGTGCTAGTGAATACTTAATAATCATGGATTATTATGGATGCTGCATGTGAATGTTGAGTCTTTATTTGTGTGGGGACTCTTTGCTTCTGTTCTGTTTGCTGCTTGGTGGTAGTTTAATGAAGCAAATTCATAGTGAAGACAGACTTTAAAAAACATTTTATATGTTGAGACTGTTTGACCCTGTTGCAGCACATGCACTGGTGTTATCTTAGTGAAGTAACAAACTACCCCAATAACTTTAAGCAAAGGAATAATTGGATGTGAATGAAAATACATTTCACAGTAACTGATGGTGTGGGTTTGGATGCTGCATGTGTCTGACCTGTATGTGATAAAAATTTAATGTGATGAGGAAATGGTCTGACTGTGCCAGGCTGTCTGTGTTATACCATCAGTTACTGCTGGATGCTGCCAGGACATTGGTGCCACACGGTGGTGGTACAGCCCAGTGGAGTTTGTCTCAGGAGATATCCTCTTGCTGCTGGCATGCCACTGAGCCCGAGAGCTCTTTGGTTCTTTGTGTGTTTTGGCTGTTGGTCTGTAAAGGGACCCTTGTGCTTGTTGTCTTTGGAGGGGCGCTTTGAAATATATGAACACAAACCAGCAAGTAGAATTTTACTCTGTGCTAGTGTTGCTCTAATTCTCTCTAAAAAAAAAAACTTACAGGGACTGCTTTCTTGATTCTTGATATTAAAATCACTCCTTCCTCTGAAGAGAAATCCAGTCTCAAAATATGCACAGTATCTTTTATTTTTCAGTTTGGAGAGCCTTGTTCTGAAGCTTGCAGCCCTTCACTATTTACACATGTACTGATCAATGGGTTACCCAGAACTGTAAAGCTGTATGAATGCCTCCAGCACAAAATCCAAGAGGATTATTGTGTATTAAGTCTTGACATTCGTCTTCCCAGGAATTTCAGTACCAAGCTCATTGCTCCTGTGCAGCGTGAGGTGAGGGATAGCACAGCATTTAGGCTCCAGCTTGTCTCTAGTAGGTAAGCAATTCTATGCCTTAAATGAGAAAGATCCTGGAAACGGGGGGGAAAAAGAGGCTGTGTGGTGACAGGCAAACCCTATGCAGGGGTCAGTGCCTGGTGGGTTACAGAAGAAATAGATTCTCCCTTCCTGTTGCTCTCATGCCATGAGCCCTGAGCTATACACAAGAGAGAAACATCACACCCACCCTCTTTCTGTAACAGAACAGTAGAGAATAACAGTTCTAGCTCCAGAGAAAGTGGATTTGAACTACAAAGCTCTTGAGGGCTTGGGGGAAAAATGTGTTTATCTGCAGCCTTTGAGATTAATCCCCTGGTAACAGCTTTTCCACTTCACATCGAGAAAGAGAGAGCTCAGCCAACAGAGGCACTTCCAAAACTCATATTTGTGCACATTTGCCACTGCTTTTATTCAACTGGTTATCCCTCCACTCACCAGAAAACTGCAGGTGGGGTCAGCCTCAGTCCATATCTCCTGACTCTTTGGAGGCTGCACTTTCAAGTGTTCACAGTGCTGGCATAACAGACGTTGTGGACTGAATTCAGAAAGAAGGCTTAAAGCTGCACAAGTAGACAGGGTCTGTCTGTGGCAGGGACCCACTGCCCTTGTTACAACACAGCGAACATGGAGGTGGTTGACAAATGCTGTAAAAACTGTTTGATGCGTAGTGTGCCAGAGTCCTAACCCATACAGGCTGTCCTAACCATGCTCTGCTTTCACCCGCCAGTTCAAATATTCAGCAGCTCACTCTGTAAATTTTTGCAAGTATTTATGTAAAGCTGCTGGTAGAAGATAACAAGGTTGGGATGAGCAGGAATAATTGCTTGTGATTTTGCAGGAGTATCTTTTCCACAATGTCAAATTCGGGCATTAAGCAGCATTTCAAGCTTCTGTGTGCCCTACTCTGGGTGATTAGGCTGACTGTACTTTTTTGTTATGGCAGAATTTCCTACTCAGTAAATAACAAGGTAACACCAAGCTTTCTTGCCCCAAAAGAGCTCTGCAGAAGCATGCAGGTGTTCTAGAGTTTGAGAGACGAGAGCTGTCGTGAAGACAGGTAGGGTCTTTCTAGTTTTAATTCTGCATGGATTAAGACAAGGTGACAGCGTGGTAGAAGTGTAGTCATGGCACAGCAGGAGTAGTTAATGGTCTCACATCTCGGCTCTGAGATGTCAGCTGAAGGTGTCACTTTAGAAAAGCCCCTCCTACGTTCTGTGCCATTTAGCTAGTAGGATGGGGTTTATTTCCAAAGGGGACTCTGTGTTGTCACTTATTTCACAGATGTGGAAGCTGAGTGACAGGAAAGACAGTCAGCCTATGGCCAGATAGCTTATCTTCAGTAAAGCTGGGTGTAAATCTCTAATGAAAAGACCCAAATCTTGCAGGCAGGCTTAAAACCATTGAATAACCTTTGTTTGGTTCTTGCTGGGTATGGGTGGGCAAGGGAACAGCATGCTGCTCCATGTGTGCTTGTTATAATGAGTATTATTTATTACAGCAATTGTTTCAGTACACCCAAGGACTGATTTTTGAGCTTGCAATAGAACATACTGCTCAGAAAACTCTGCCTGTCCTCTTATCTAATTTGCCTGCAGCAATGGATCAAGTGAGCACGAGTGATTCTTTATCTACATGGGTTTTGTTTATTATCTTTTGCCATTAATTGCTTTTCTTCCCCCTCTTCCTTCAATAATGAAACTTGACTGAAAAAGGATTGAATTTAAAAAGCACTCCCATAGTCAGAAACAGCAATCGTTTGAGGGTGTTATTAGTTTATGCCTTACTCATAATCTAAAGAGATGTAGTTGTGCCTGTGGTGTACCATATCTTGAATTCATTTTCAGGCTCTGCAGCGTGAAGCTCAGACCTGCTCTCTTGGAGCAGAGCTGGGGACCTTCATTCTGCCATCCTTCTGGACTTGGCTTGTGGGTTTTATTATCTTTTGCCATTAATTGCTTTTCTTCCCCCTCTTCCTTCAATAATGAAACTTGACTGAAAAAGGATTGAATTTAAAAAGCACTCCCATAGTCAGAAACAGCAATCGTTTGAGGGTGTTATTAGTTTATGCCTTACTCATAATCTAAAGAGATGTAGTTGTGCCTGTGGTGTACCATATCTTGAATTCATTTTCAGGCTCTGCAGCGTGAAGCTCAGACTTGCTCTCTTGGAGCAGAGCTGGGGACCTTCATTCTGCCATCCTTCTGGACTTGGCTTATTTTTACTGGTAATGAATGAAATTTGGTGTACAAGTTTGTAATTTCCTCTGCAGTATTGTTTTAAGGGTTTTTTTTAAAAACTCTTGAGCTGTGTACAGTCTGGCCTGTGAGTTTTGGGAGCTTGGTGTCTTGCTGAAAGACCAGGGCAGCCTACCAAGTAGCAGTTGCTGTCGGGGCATACTCTGGTGGCACAGAGATCTACGTGGAATTACTCTTTTCTTCCTGGTGCTAGAGTTGCACGTCTGAAGACCTCTTGCTTGAGTCTGAAGTCATCTGTCTTTATAATATTTCCTGAAATTTCTCACCCTGAAAGCATCACACTCCTCCCAGAAAGTTGTCCTTGGCTCTTCTTGTTCTTTTTTGCTAAACTGGCAGCAGCAGTACCAGGGGCACAGGGGCTGGGTTTTCAGAGGGTTAGTGGGCTGAAAGCCAGGTCCAAGCCTTTCCTGTTTTACCTCTTTTTGAGCAAATCTTTCATGAGATTGTGCCTCCCCTGCGGAGGGAAGGGAGCTTGGCTGCATCCTCACAGTGTGGCCAGGGAAGTGCAACTGTCTGAGGGGGGATGCTCTGGGGCCTGCCTCTATCAGTGCACATGGACCATTGTCCTCCCCAACTCACAGTTTCCCAGCGCTGAGAGTTTAGCCTCAGTTTCTAGCAGAGGAGCGCCAGGGACTGGGACTATGGTGCCCTGTGCAGTTGGATTTCTCCTTGCTGACCCTGTGAGCGCGCACACATGCTGCTGCAGGGAGCGATGTAGGATCTGGCTCTCAGTTCATCCCTCTTGCCTGGGAGGTGGGAATTTCTCAGACT
>NW_010395835.1:6286-6818 GCF_000710305.1 Buceros rhinoceros silvestris
ATAACAGTGCTCTCTGCTGTCTGCATGCTGGATGTGCTGTCCTGATGGAAAGAAGAGAGTGCCTGAGGGGTTAGGAGATACCCTTCAGCACAAGCTGAGGTACCCGGGAGGAGGAGATGCTTCAGCAGCCCTGGCCCATGCTCTTCAGGGCAAAGGCTGAGTTGCAGGCTCTTTTTTGAAGCTGTTAACTGGAGCTGGGCAACTGTATTTATTTTTAAGCCTTCTAGGAAGTAAATATTTGGGTCAGATCGCTGAGATTGGAGCAGGGAAACAGAATGTGGCATGGGGAAAGGGTAATAAAAAACCTGACAGTAACTTAGAAATCACTTATATGTAATATAAATTATAAATTAATATAAAGAACAACAAAAGCCTAAGTGAGTATTTTCAGTACAGACATGCTTTAAACTATGTAATTCAATGCACTTATTTTTATCAAACCTCTGATACCAAACCCAAGAGCAATCCCCTGCTTTCAGAGCTGGTGGCTGCGAGGCTCGTTAAGGGCACAGTGACTGCCTGCGCTGCGGGG
>NW_010395835.1:6971-24894 GCF_000710305.1 Buceros rhinoceros silvestris
GCTCTCTGCTGCCATCGCACCCTACACAGTGCTTTGGGCAACAACCAGCATGGGCCATGAATGACTGGCTGGGAAAAGCAGGGGTGAGCTCACCGTGGTGGGGAGGGCATGCGGTCCGGAGGCTTCCCTGGGGCTGGTGGCTGTGCCAGCAGCACTGATCGGGCAGGCACTTTGTGGTTTCCCACAGCAGAGGGTAGTGTTACCTGTGTTTGCACTGCTGGAGACTGAGACTGGTTCCGAATGAAACAACTTGTTCCAAGCTGATAGGGAGCTGTTTGGTATTTATGGCAGACATAGATATGCATCTTTGCTGCTTTACTGACAATGTTTTTTCTGTGAAGCAAATGCACAACCCATTAGCTCTCCAACTTGGTAGCACAGCGCTGATACTTAGCTTGCAAAGCTTACCAGGCTGCTGATTTCCTGAGAGCATTCCAGCATCACCTGTGATAGCTTCCTATGCAGCATTTTGTCTTACTGCTTTATTCTTGGTATGATGTTACTTTTTCAGATATCATGCCTCTTACAGGAATGCGTTCCCTCTCATGACAGTCTCCCAGCTGCATCAGAGCAGATATTCAGCAACACCTAGTTAGACAGCCACGTAATTACTGTTCCCAGTTGCTTGGCACCACTGGTGAGCAATTCTGGGATCTTGATCCTGGCGGGAGCCCCCATCCTGCACATCCGCCCTGTTCCACAGCCCCTGGGCAGTGCTGCTGACACCAAGTGCTCTGGGTGGATGTGTTATTTGGGCTGGCAGACAAGCCCACGTTGGTAGCTGATGTTTGTAGAGGCAGTGATGGCTCCCAGCCAGCTGAAGGCTGAAACCCACTGTTTGTTTATCTGTTCCATTGGCATGTGCCAAAAAAAATATTTAATCCGTTAGATCTGATATTTTAACATGAAGTCCCACTGTATATTACATCTCTCAGTAAAAGTTCTTTGTTTAAGGAATGACTTTTTTCTCACTACTGCAGTAGCAGAACTGTGCTGGTGGTGCCAAAGGTCTTAGGTGCTAGAAATGAGATGACGAATGAACACAACTGCAGGTGATGCAGCAATATATGCCTTATTTTGCTGGGATTCCTTTTTTTTTCCCCAAAGAGTACTTAGAAGTTGGAAATATTCCTGACCATGCAAATAATAACTGTCTATACTTAGGATGTAATCATTCATAGCTAAATGTTTGTTTACCTAAAGCAAATGCTACAGACAGCTCTGTAGTTTTGGAGGTTTAGCATGGGGAACAGCTGAGCCTGCTCTGCATAAACCCTGGCTCCTCAGGCAACGAGCTGCTCGGTTACAGCTGGAGACAGCAGGAGCTCCTGTGCCTGCAGCCAGATGTAGGCATCCAGAGGACCATGGCAACCACAGTCTCTGAGTGTTTCTAGAGCGTAAAAAATTGTCAGAACGGTAAGTTCTGTAGAGAATCGCTGATGGAAAATCTTCATGGTTCCCTTCCGCCAGTACAGCAGGGAGAAGATTGTCTTATTTGTGCAAGAAAGCAGCAACGTGCCTGACTGGTCAGATTCGTGTTGACTGGTGCCTGTGCTTTGTTCATTGGATGATTTGCTCATTACTTCCGTTCAATTTTTCACTTGCTCCTCACAGTTTGGGCATGGTGCAAAAGAGAAATTCCTCCACTGAAAGTGAGAAAGCAGACTTCTCATCTGAGTTTGAACAAAGTTGCTGGTTATTGCCAGGAGAGGTTGGAAAGCTCATGTGAGAGGCCAAACAACCCAGCTGCCCAGGGGAGGTTCTAGAAAAACATGTTTCTGCGAACAACCTCCGGAGATGTTACTGCCTGTTGCTCTGGATGACTTTGATTTGCTTCTAATTTACCTCATTTGCACATGTCTGTGGTCTGGTGGTAGCTGCCAAGCAAGGTGTTTTCTCTACTTCGTTCGTCACTTTGCACTTTATGAATATGTAATTTCTTTCATTTGGCTCCAGCAGTTATCCTCTAGTGCTCTGCTGCCATGACAAGGTGCCGAATACTCCACTCCCCTTCTGCTTCTTTCTTCATGAAGGTGTAAGACTTCAAGGATGGCCGGGAAGTTAGTCAGAGTCCTGCTTCACACAATGAGAAAGGTACAGTTACGGCATCATCTGTACATCTTTTCCACAGCCTCCTCCAGTCTTGCATTCCTTGAAGTCCAGGATACCTTTTTCTTTGTAACAAGGTTTTGCTTGTGGTTCTGTTTGGCCGTGATACTGGTGAAACTCAGGACTTTTGGTCAGTACTTTTGCTCAGCTGGGTTCATTGAAACTCATTAACTTTTCAATTGAACCTCAGAATAATATCCAACAATTTTTGCTGACTTTTATATCAGCTCAGGAAGTCTTCTTTTTTTTTTGTCGTCATGCAGAATTCATTAATTTCAGTGGAGTTTTGTTTTAAAGTTTTGGATTCATTTCCATTTCCCATAACGGAGAACAAAAAGTACAAAGTCAACATCAATTAAAACGACTAAGAGATTCTTTTGTGCGTGGTCATAGCCTTTTGCAGGCTGTGTCCTGGCATCTATGAGAAGTCATTTCTTGCTGTAGGAATGTGGCTGCGTTTGAAAGGCTTACATCAGATGTCTGTTAGTGTAAATTTGATTATTCATCTCAAAGTCACTTGTTTCTATCCATTTGAACCCAAGATTCTTGTCTGAATTTTTGAAAATTCACGTGTATAGCGTAATCTTCAAATTACAAACAAGGTGGTGGGTGATGTCCTGCTCCAATGAGCCTGGGAGATCTGTACAGAGCACGAGCTGCCGTGTCTGTTTAGTGAATCTCAACACACATCTTTCAGGTGAGGAAATCATGACCTGAGATGTCCAGAACCACCTGAAGGGTTTTGAGGCCGCAGTCTTTTTTAAATACGTGGCATTAACTCCCTGAACTTGAAGAGCCTCAAAGCATATAAGCCATAATCACACCACTATCGCCGCTCTGTGGTTGTGTACAGCTCCAGCTGCAGTTAGTATAGGCTGGCACCGTCCTGCTTTTGTAGTCCTACCAACCTTCATGCCTTTCTGCAGGGTTTTGTCTTTTCCTGTGACTTTGTAAATGTATTCCATGTTGGTAATCACACCGCTATCACCGCTCTGTGGTTGTGTATAGCTCCAGCTGCAGTTAGTATAGGCTGGCACCGTCCTGCTTTTGTAGTCCTACCAACCTTCATGCCTTTCTGCAGGGTTTTGTCTTTTCCTGTGACTTTGTAAATGTATTCCATGTTGTTTTGAGGACTGAGTAATTGTTTTATGTCTCATGGTGTCTGTTCCCTGAATCAAGCCCAAAGCTACACATGGTTTTAATCCTAATATTCCCAGTAATTATAACAAATCTAGCTGTGCATCTTCACTTTCCTGTGTGGCTTGTATTCAGTCTTTCAGTAGGAATCGTCCTTATGTTCAATTTTTAGTTTCACCAGTTTATAGGTTTTCCATTCTGATTTCCACAACATTGTCAAGTCGAGCAAGCGCTGATACATAATTCAAAGAGTTATATTAAATAACGCTGTATCATGATCTGCTGAGAGTACTGAGGCACTGTTTCAGCTCGTGTTTTCACCGACTGTTGATGGCAGCCCCTTGGGATGGCCCCTCTGCTGTTGGTGTGCTTGTATTGCGGCCTCCTTTGCATCTGCTACTGGTGGGCTCCATTTTTCTTAACAGTTACTTCTGCAGCTTTGATGCAGTGTTTTTGAAGTGCTGGAGGTTACTTGAGGCTGTACTTCTCCTTTTTTGCATTTTTTTGCAATGCTTTTCTTTGCGTTTCACTTGCCTTTTGACCTGTGAAATCTCTTCTGAATTCTTATACTTATTGACCTTCTGATTTTCGGTTTCATCTTTAAATGGTGAGTCTCTAGTTTCGCCTTGTTTTCACTATAACATTTTCACTCAACACAATATGATTTTTCTGAAGGCAAAACGAGCATTGCCTGTAGATCTGTATTTGTCAGCAGTCTCCTCTCTTATTTGAGCATAGTCACTGTCTTAGATGAAAAGCCACAAAAGCATCACAGTTCTGTCTTGTTAAGAGCAGTCAGAAATGTTTCAGCATGCTCCCCTTCCTTCTGCAGGGTCTTTAATATTCCTGTAGATCTGTATTTGTCAGCAGTCTCCTCTCTTATTTGAGCATAGTCACTGTCTTAGACGAAAAGCTGCAAAAGCATCACAGTTCTATTTTGTCTTGTTAAGAGCAGTCAGAAATGTTTCAGCATGCTCCCCTTCCTTCTGCAGGGTCTTTAATATTTATCTTTCCCGATAGGTGTACTTCAGATTGGGATACTCTTCAGAGTTGCATCCTTGAGGTTAATAGCTTGCCCTCTCGTCCTGGTTTCTTGAATGTTGTTTGGGAGATCAATATCTTGAGGGCTTCAGGGCACCGTTTAAGAAAAATGACTATTTTTTATGTGTCTCCATTGCTTGAGTCCATCTTCTTCCTTGTGGATACCAAGGCTCTGTTTAAATGTTGCAGGATTTTGAAATTTCACCAGTGATTGTTACCTATTTAGGATTGTTACCTATTTGATTGTTCCACCTTTTGTTTCTTTTCTTTCAGACTCAGCTGTTTGTTTGTTTTTTCCTCCCTCTGGTTTTAACTTCTCCAACTTTTGCTTGGATGTCTCATCTTCTCTTAATGCAATCAAGAGCCTATTCCAGTTTCAGATAGTAACAGAGAAGGAAGGTGATGCCTCGGTGCACAGAGATTTCTGTGCTCCTGGCATCTCGTGTGCTGTTAATTGGATCCAGTAGTCATAAGCATCTCAGTCATGCGTAATGTAAGTTATTCATATGTCAGGAGAGATGTGTATGAGGTGAATGTTACAAAAAGAAATGATCCAAAGGACTCATTTCAGTGATGCTTTCTTAGCAGAAGGGTGTAACTCCTTTTAAAAGAAGGGAGTTTTTATCTGCCACAAAGCTCATAAATTATTTTTGAGGTGAAGCTGAAAGGCTGGAGAATAAATATTCTAATGAAGGACTACAGGCTTCCCAAATTTAGTTGGGTGATAGTTCCTTGAGGCTGGAAATGATGACTGACACTTACTGTCTGCCAGGGACGTACCATTTGCTTCAGAATTCAGCTTAGGAAAGAAAATCACGTTTCTGTGTTCTGCCAAGGTGAAATGCCTTTCTGGCTGTATGCATGTACGCATCAGGGAACCTGCTTTCTGGTGGTGCAGACCTGCCTTTCCCTGTCCTAGAGAGCCAGTTATTTCTGTTCTTCCAACACCTGGTGCTCTGTGGAATGTCTGTCCTTATCCTGCGCTGTCCTTAATTAGCACCACTGGTCTGGGACACCCTTGTTGCATCCTGGGTAGCTCTGGTGGGGCTCGCTGCCCATTGCACAGCCTAAAGAAAGTTTGAGCCTCTGCCTTTCCCACTGGGAGAATTAGAGTCCAGATGATCCTCATGGAGTAACTATTCCCATAACAGTCCAGCTGGCTTCCAGCAGCACGGCAGGAGCTGTCTTCTCTAGGCTGAACATGGAAGAGCTAAGGTGTCATTCTTCCTAGCGGATGGCTAGCTGGGAGCACAGCATGCTTGTGATTGATGTCTCTTGGATTTGGATACTATAGCCATATCCTGGAAACAGTTAACGTGAAATACTGGCAGTACTAAGGCTTAAAATACTACATCATTTGGTGTTCCTGCCTTATCTCCCACTGCTTCTTAAAGGTGGTGTATAATATCCCAGAAACTGAGTCTTAAGCATTAAGCATTGAGGTTGCATCCATGAGAAACAGGTTGTGACCAGGCTGACCTGCAGCAGCCGCCATGCATTCACAGGGTGGGAGCTACGTCCGTCTCAGAGGCAGTGACAGAATCAGAAGTAACCCTTAGGAGTCACTACAATTAACGTGTATAAAACCAGTCTAAATACGAACTGTGTGTGCATGGATGTGAGATTTTTCAGCTTGTTGAAAACCCATGTGCTTACATGAAAACAATAAGCTATAAATGTATTTGTTATAATTGTGATCTCTTAGTGAATAACATGTAAGCAAAAGCTAAAATTTCCAGGCAATAAATATTTAACCAACTCTGGCTGTAAGGATGCTGAGTTTTTACTGCTGTGTGAGTCAGAGCTCTTCTTAATGAGTTCAGCCTGTTCGGTTTGCTGCAGGGGGCTGTAGTTTGAGGGTATGCTCTTAGTTGAATGCACGGCTTTCAGCATGGAAGCGACTTTCACAGAGGTTTGGAAGCCAGCTGGGGCAGACTTTAGCTCATGTTCAATGAAGCCATATCTGATTTGAGTCAAATTTAATGGAGAAGGTCACTCTAACTTCACAGGAATTCCATGAAGCTCTATAGCCTTGAATATTAAAAAACCCCACAAAATCAACCCCCTTTTTTTTTTTGTGAGTACTCCTCTTCCTACTCCAAATATGCAAAAAATCCATGAAGATCACTTCCCAGCTCCCCCGTGGCCTCTGGTGAAAGCAAAGCAGTGTATATAACTGTGTGGCAGAGGATTGGCAATCAGTAGATGTTCTCAGTTTGAAGATGAAAAGAAAAACATCCAAGAGGAGACTGCGGGTAGAGGCACAAAAGAAACCTGCAAAATGGAGGGCTTTGCTGAAGTAAATTGCCCTCTCTTTAATAATTGCTGACTATTTTCAACAGCTATTTGCATAAATAGCCCGTTTTCCCCCCCAACATAGACTTGACTTTTCTGCAGAAAAATTATAGAACACTACTTTTTGACAGTTCAGTCTTCTGCCCTCTTTTACCTTTACATTCTCTCCGAGTTTAGTTCTTACTCATCTTTATCAGGAACATTTTAAAAGCCTGATATAAATTCTAGTATTTGCCACTTAATCTGTGAAATGGACACCTCATTTTCCTGTGGAATGTACAGAAGAAACGCGCCAAAGTGATTTCTTGCTTAGAGTTGTAGTTAGATCTAAACCCAGAGTATTAATTTGTGATGGTGTCTTGCTGCAACTCCATGGAAATGGCTTCTTGTGGAGAGAGGCTGCGTATTCTGAGGTTACAGATAAACATTCAGCCCAAGCCTCTTTGTATCTGCATTTTTATTATGCTCACTGAGCTGGTTTATCAAGACGGAAGCACGTTTCCTGGAACAGAGGAACAGCTGAGCCTGTCAGTGTTATTTATTCATTGTTCATAGTGGTACAAAGTCATTGCCAAACTGCCAGTGGTGTCCAGTCTCTGTAAGGAACTTGCCAAAAAATGTCCTGTTTGGGAGTGCTTGAAAAGCTCACCAAGCCATCTGGTGTGGAGGAACACATAAACACGGGCATTAATTAGCTGTAACTAGCCTCTACTGAGCATGTACAAGCTGATATTTTTTTTCAATGTTTATAACTTGGATGAAAACTACCTGGTTGCAAATTTGAGATTCCCTTTAACAAAGCACAGAGCTCCAGTGACACCGCAGCTGAGCAGATGTGAAGAATGGCTTAACGGTGGTGGTGGTGGTGCAGTGTGCCCTGCCCTGTACTGCAGTGTGGCCTGAACAGCTTTTCTTAGCAGTTGCCAAGAAAATATTCAGTATGAGGATGGGTACCTAATGGCCTGGTTGCTTACACCTCAGATTTCCAATTTTTAAAAATTTTTTTGAAGTGTTAAGAATCCTTCTTTACGCACTTGTTATTGCATGTCAGTAATGCAGGAAGGACTAAAGCCGTCTTATCAAAATCCATCATATACATAACATTCTCTGATTGTACTTGATACAGAGACTTTGGCTGACTTAAAGTAAATGTCTCAACGTGTAACAATGTTTGCATCTCTCCTTCCAAGCTTTTCCCTTTTCATTTACATCTGTTTCTTACAGGAGTTGGACAGCATGACAGCTGTCTGCAGAAATAATAAAATATTTAATGTGATGCCTCGGTGTGGCCAGGTACTCTGGTAAAACCAGGAAAGACTTCCTGGAAGAGGAGAGCAAGACAGCACTGAACACACAAATGTTGGGAATTGTTGTCTCCTTGGGAACTCTCTCTTTTCCTTTAGATGCGTGCCAAGAAGGAGACTAACTGTTGTAAATCTCAGCAAAATGTGAAGGCAAAATTCCCTTTGGCTTTGAAACCGTTGGTGATTAAGAGCAAAAAGATTTTGACAGTCTGCTCTCTCTCTTTCATACATTGCTTGCTTAGCCTTGCTTTTCTTTCAGCTTTGACATTGGAAACGAAGTCTCACCTTTGGTTAGAGAGTAGACATGGTATTGCAGACTTTGGGCTTTAGCATTGACAGGAAAATATTTGCTGAAGATTCTTTCTTACTGCAATCCACACAAAGCCGCCAGCAAGGCATTACCTTGGGCTTTCTAGAAGCTTGTTTATAATGACAGCCTAAGATTTGTTCTCTTTCATGCATGAAGTTGTTTTAGGGTTTGTGTTCACAGCCATGAAGTTATTGGGCTGCTCTTCCACCTCAGCAATGTGTTGTTACGCATGCTGCTGCCACCACCGGCTCTTGCATGCTGGGCTTTTTGTGGGAGTGAAGTGACAAGCTCTACCATGAAAAGGTTGGAGCTGATTTCTTCTCTCCAGCATGCCAGCACCTGACTTCGTTTATTGGTCAGTTCATGTCTACTGGTGTGTTTGCCTCTTCTTTTCTAGAAGGCGGTAGACTGATTTATTGGAACTTGAGAGTGGGGCAGATGGGAAGGGCAGTATCCTGCTGGGGTCTTCTCAGTGGTTTCACTCCAGAGTAGGAGACCTTAAGGGATTTTCATTTAGAGAGAGGATGTAGATACACGACAGCACAGCCTGCTTGGATGCGCGCCTTGTTACAGCTTAACTTGCCCAAAGCGAACGCAGCCATAAGTCAGACTGTTTGTCAGTGAGTAGACTATTAGCGGTAGATTTTTGTATTGAAGAAGTCTGTTGGTGACTAACAGCACCTCTATGCTTCTATTTTGTCGTCCTGGTGGAAATGTGAACCCTTTCTCTCTAGGATGGTCTCTGGATGGGAAGGATCAGTCACTGGACTATTTCAGTAGTTTGCAGTGTTATGTCCTTCATGAAATGCAGCATAAGCTTTCACTGCGGCAAGGGAGATGTCTATGGTTGAGACAATACAGTGCAAACCATTCTTGGCATGTGGTAAATACTGAGAGGAGCCTGAGAATGGGATTTTGTCTGTGTTGTGGAGCATATTTACTGCTATTGGGCAGTCTCTGCAGCTTTTATCCTGCTCAAGGTCATGACATCTCTTCTTGTTTTCAGATAATTACTCTCAATACTCATGTTTCCTCTTACTAACGCAGACCTCATAATTGCAAAGAAAAGAGAGAGCAAGAGAAAAGGCTCTAGTCAACAGTGAAGACAATTCTAGAGATGCTTGTAGGTCACCTTTTCTCCTTTTGTAGCCTAGGGTAGGCTATCAAGAGCCCACAATACTATTTGTATGCAAAGTATTCATTATACTGGGCATATTGGCAAACTCAATTCCAAAAGCTTCCAAAATTTGTATTTTGAGCTTGGTTCTGAACCATTTTTGCCTTCAGGTTTTGTTACATGTGTCTTTTAAAACAGCCTATCCAAAAGTTCAAATTTAAATGTGGATGAATATTTAAGTAAAAACTGAAATCTGTTTTTTATAGTTCAAGAACACTTCCTTGTAACTGTGTGGTTTTGACTGTCATAATGTTCATGTCTTGGATGACAGGTAATCCTTTTGAATCTTTTTTTGTTGTTACTGTAAACTACATTGAAATGTTTCACTGCATCTGTACCGGTCCTGGACAAAATGCTGTACCAATGTACGCTTTGAATTTTTTGTGCCTCATAATGCGAGGAAAACTAATGTTGTCACACACAGGAGAGGAACGTTGTTCTTTGACGTTCTGCCTTGTAAAACCTGCAAAAGGAGAAGCTGAACTTTATTCATCAATTGAATTTTGTTTAGTTGGGGCAAGTCTAGAGGGGGCTTTTTTTGTTGAAGTATCTTTTAGGAAATCATGGAAAATCTAGTGTTGCAGTAGTAACCCTTATCTTCCTTCCAAAGAAACCTACAGATACTGAGGATGGACATATTTCTGAAAGGTCAGAGGCTGAGTTTACACCTGTGTCTGAACTCTACCTTATGCCCCTTCCTATGAGTTATTGAACAGTCCAGGAAATTGAGTAGCTTTAAAACATTGAGCCTAAATGTTGAGCAAATCCCTGCATGGATCAAATACTTATACAGGGGGATCATGGATGGGTACCACGTCTGTATGTTCAAGGCAGAGTCCGACAGATTTCTTCAGCTTTGTTTGTAATCTCTTTACTCTGTCTTGATTCTGGTTTAATCCGAACGGTCTTTCCTTGGCCTTGGACACATTATGTTGATAACCCAGCTAGGTGGGTACCCCTGGAATTCCCTTGCAGAAAATACTCGGCATTGTGCCTGTAAGGACAGCTTGGATTGCGTTTGCGTTCCGGAATTAAATGTATTGAGCCATGAGAGTACAGGCTGTCCGGGAGGTGCCGCCTAATGTGTCAGGTAGGGCTCCTGGAAAGGGTTTAAGCCTTTCCCATCAGCAGAGGCTCTCAGAGCTACCTGGAGTGGTGATGTCTGTGCCACAGAAGGGATGCTGGAGGTTGGACAGCTCGGTAGGGTTAGAGGAGTAAGTGGGATGGTGAAGGCAAGGATGGTGAGGAAACAAATGTCTCCTGGATAAGCCGTGAGGGAAGAGCATCCCTGAAAAGTGTCATTTTCCCTGCTGAGGGCTCTGCATGCAGCAAGTAAAAATGGGGGCTGAGAAATAGAGAACATTCTAGCAGCGGTTCACAGTATGTATTTTTATGAGCTCAGCGTAAAGCAGGTACCCACAGAGCGAGTGTGGTTTCACTAGTAAAGCTGTTCACTCTGCAGTGATTTATTGTAGCCTCCTGAATGCAACCTGCCAAACCTGGAGACACACTGGGATTTTTGAAAGAATAGAGTGTGATGGGAAGGGAAGCTCCTTATGCAAACCTGGGGATAAGTCTTCTCTGAGGTTTTGGACTAAATCAGGTAATATATTATTGAGAATTGCCAGTATGAATTAAACGGGAAGAGCCCAGTGAAGGTGCTGGGGAGTAACACAGGCTGCTTAGACTTTTGCAAATGATTTTAACAAAAAATGCTGCTCCTCTCTTAGATATGAGGAAAGTGGATATGCCAAAATGTTGTCTTTCAATTTGTCTTGCAAGGTGCTTTCATATAACCTTAAGCTATGACAGCTGTGGTGCATGAGGAGGAGGAGGAGTAGCTCAGGCGCTGTAGGTTTCAGGTGTATATACTTCTTTTTCCTTATCTTACAGCATATAACAACTATGAATAGTTTTGCTATTATCTTCATAGCATTTTTAGAAACGGTATTTTTCTGAGGCGAAAGAAAAGATTGGTAGAAATGATTCTTAAGAGAGTGGTTTCATGTAGAGGAGAATAATTTAAGTAGACCTGTCCAGGGTCACTTTTTTACAACCAGAATTCTATGCTAAGATTTTATGAAGAATCATACAAAAAGGTAATTCTTATTTTCTGAAAAAAGCATGCAGTGTCATAGAAGTGGTAGGGGGTAGGGACTTAAACCAGAAGGCAGTAGGAGACACAAGGGAGTACGAGGTGTGAAGGTATGTGCTTATTTACAAGTGTGTGAAACACAGTAGCAAAAAAGGGGATGTAAATAGTTTTGATGATGTAAAACCAAGGTTTTGAAGATGAAAACCTTCAGAAATAGTCCAGAAGCAGCACAGTAACAAAGTCCCAGGACAATTAGGAATTGGTTTTTAGGTGCTGCTTATCCTACTGCCCTGAATTTCCTCCCTTCCAGTGAATAGTCAGTGAAGAAAAAAGTAACTGTGTCAAAGACGTTGAAGGACCTACATCACTCTGGTAGGTGACACCCAAAGTAGTCGTCTTTGGCAGAAGTGTCGTTCTGCATACAAATGTTTGGTTATTCTCTTTGTGCAGCTTCACAGTCTAAACTTTTGTAACTGGGAAACAAATTCCCGCAGAGTTCCCATTCTGTGTCGCAGTGTTCACTGTGTGGGAGTTAGACCCGTTAGAGCAGTTTTAACTATAATCTGCTTTTAGCAGTATTTGGGGCTTCAGTGACACGGGTAATTTAAAATAATAACTCTTTAAAATCTAGGTGGAATGACAGAGATCACAGTGAAATGGCTTGACTCTGCTGTTAGATTCTTTCTATTCAGGCCCTTAAAGCAGATGTGCCAGACCTGGGATTCAGGCGGGTTTAAGCCTATTGAGGGGATTTCAGGCTTTCTGCGTGTTGGTACACACACTTTTTGTGCAAAACAAAGCAGAAAATCTTGCACATGAGAAGTTGCTGCAGCAAAAATTCACAGTAATTCAGATTGTTAATGTGACCGTGTAGTCTTCCACCTTTAATTTACACAACTGGGAAAATATGGGCATGCTGTCTCAAAAGTAATCCTACACGTAAAATCCAGCTCCTCTTTTTGCAGGGCCTGCAGGTCAATTCTGGTTTGCAAACTACCGTGTGTATTAAACATTTTCACTGAAGTTTCAGACCAAGAAATGGTGATTTGTTATGTTTTTATACTTGATACCAAATATAGAAGATGTAACTTGTTTATATAAGCACACTTTAGGACAATCCTATATGCCTGACTGGATACTCGTGCAGATAAAAAGAGCTACTTTTGTGTTTGAATCCTCATTTTTTGTACCTTAATATCAGATTTGTTATTGCATTTGAAACCATTTTTATATGATTAGACTCTCAAAATGGATTCTTATATATCTGGAAGTCTGCTGGTCATCGAAGGGAGCAGGTGGTATTGAAATTGTTGCTGACATCTGAGCTATTCTGAATGCTTCCCCACCTTCTGAGATTTGAATGCAATCAGAAAATTGAAGGTGCTTAGTTGGTTCTGCAATAGATGAGGAGAAAGAAGGAAGATTTCCCTGAGAAATAAGAGAAAGATGGGCACTTACCAAGTTACTATCTGGTTCCACAAGTACTATTTTTAAAAAAAACTTTTTGGCAGAAAAATTTTTTCAATGAAGTTGGTTGGAGCATCAGCATGGAGCCAGGATCTGGGGTGGCTTTGCCACAGGGGCAAGGAATGGAGGGAGTTAGAGAGAGGTTTGCATTTAATCATGCAAGTTAATCTTGGGCAAGACACTGTTTTGTAATCCCCATGCCCATGAACACATCAGGGTGTCTCTCGCTGACACATGCTCATCTATTCCCTACTGGGTTTGGGGTGCCTTTCCCCAGTTATCATGAAAGTAAATTGTGGGATTAGAGTCAGGGTTCCTTATTTCTTGCCATTTTCTGTGAACTGGCTCACAGTGGGAGCTGGTGGTCCTCAGTGCTGTCTGGAAACGTAGATATGAACAGGGGCCTTAGCTGCTGCCCTGGCATTAAGGACTATGAGGATCCAGTCCTTTGAGAAACAGCTACATCTTTAGGAAGCCGAAAATAAGCCCAAAGTTACTGATGTGTTTTTGAATGGGACATTGATATTTTCTCCAAGATACAATGGGAAATCACTTCACTTTGCCCCAAATGGGTTAAATAATTACAGTGCCAGAGGCGGTCACCCTCTGAGGCTGGCAGTCCTCGGTACAGCTTTCGAGGGGTGGTGACCTTGACTGGCTCTGAAGTCACTGCTGCTGCGCTGGTCTGGGACTGGCTCTTACTCCACTTCTGCAGCTACTTTTGCCATCCGTTTGAAGCTTCTTGGGCAGCAGATCTGACTCTCCCAGATCCTTCCTGCTCCCCTTTAAATTCTGCCAACTTGCTGGCAAGTTAGCTTATCATCCTATCTTTTCTTGTCAGGAATTCGAAAGTTAAACAGGCTTAGTTATAAACCAGAGAATTTTGTGCAAAGTCTCCCAAGATGTGGTTTATAGCTTTGAGTTTTGGTTCTGTGTGAAGCTGCAAGAGCTCGGGTGTGTAGAAAGAAACTTGGCAGCATTTGTAGCTTCAGCGCAGCTTCTGCTACTTTCCCTGTGGCCTTGGGAGTCCAGCTGGACCCCACAGGGCTGAAATCTAAAGCCACGTGAAAAAATGAGAGCGAACTGCAAATTATTCATTAGTTACTGATATTCGAGTGCACACATAATATCTAAGTGCCTATGCATATATTTAAAAGAGCATTACTGTCTCTTAGGAGAAGAATTAAATTCTCTTGTTCTCAAGTTTAAAACTAATTGCTTCTGCAAAATTGAATCTGGGGTGGGCGCTTTGAAGCACAATATTTCCTCACCTTCTGTAAATGAAAGCTTCGGATTTGCACAGAGCTTATGGGAAATAGTTATATCAACGTGTGTATTCCTCTCCCAATAAGAGAATATTCTGACATTTGGACTAGTGGGATTTTACAGTGCTCCCTTAGAAAAGGAAAAATTTAAACACGAGGGAAAAATGACCTTTCCAAGGTGTGGCTTCCAAAAAACCAGACACAAGTATGGGTCAAAATTGCAGTGAAAACCTACACTAATTCCCTTGGTGTCAGTGGATTTACAGGAGTGTCGATAAGATCGGGATACTGCTTGAGCTCCATAGCCAAATTTTCAGGAGGTCTCAGTGCAGGAATCAACTAACAGCATCCAAATTAAGTACAATGGTCCTAATTCAAGTAAGGATTCTTTTTAATGTGATAAACTTGTTTTTAAAGTTAGTTTAATGATTAAATATTTATTCTTGATGCCTCTTGACTTGCCTAGGGATAAATAATTTTCTTTTCAGTGTGTCAATTTTCTGGGGATAGAAAAATGTAATTATGATGCACAAACAGCATTTGTGTGCTCTGATCACATGGAATGACGTTTGTTTGCCCAGTTTTTACATGCAAATTACATTTGGGGATGTGGACTGGAAACTCAAAATATGAAAATGGATCAGTTGATATTGAAGATGATTGTCTCAGAGGACGACCAGGTACATGCCAGTCCATCTCATTTGATGTTTTGAGTAGATCGAGGGAATTGAAAAGGTGACGTTTGCTTGTGCTCCAGAACCAGGCTGTCTGTCGCTCCTCAAACTGTTGACAGGCTTTGCGGGTCGTGCCGAGCCTGACCAGCCCTTCAGCCCCTTTTGAGTGATTTGCTTTGGGACGGGGCAGAGGGCTGGGTCTCTGCTTGCTCCTAAAAGCCCCTGGGATACTAGATCCGTTGTAAATGCTTAAAACCTGTCTCTTGAGGCTTGCAGAAAATCATTTGGAGGGTGTGACAGAAGCTGGCCTTTTATCTTGGGATCTCATGAGAATACTGAAGTAAACGAGGCGTGGGACATGCTCTAAACCAAAAAGATTCACAAGGAAGATCAAAGCGATCAGGCACGAGAGTGTGTCCTTCAAGAGAAAAGGCAGTTTCTGAGGTACAGCACAGGGGAATTTCATTACTGTTCTCATTGTGATGACAGCAAGACACGATAAGAAAAAAAATAAAATTGCCTGTAGAAGTGCTTTCTTCCATGCAAATCTTGTGATTCCTTTGTAGCTGCACCTTTGCTCTTACTCCAGTGGGGAAGGTTACTTGCGTGCACTGTCTAGTATCACATGGCAGAAAAAAACCCACGTTGTTCTTCAGTCCTCTGAGGATGCAGAAAGATTCGATGTCTGAAAACATACTCTCTGTTTTTGCAGCAACTTATGATTTTATTTTATTTTTGCTTTATTTTTCAGAAAGTGTAGGGACCATTATGTTTTCAGTTCTTTATCGCTGTAATTTTTGTGAAGAAATTGCAAATATAATTGATTCTTTTTTTTGGAATCCATGAATTCACAAGAGGCAACAATGAAGGGAACAGGGTGATTAAGAAGTTGTGATTCATTTGTTGTACATCATTACAGCAAAAGCTTTGTTGCTGCATTCCTTGCAGATGAAGTCACTGAACTATGATTATATTTCAGAAAATGAAGGGACAAAAATAAAAAAGCAGTAAAGCAAATTAGTAGATGTCTTGAGGGACACGATTATTACTGACTGGCTATGTGTTGTACTGTAAATGTACAAAAAATCTGGCTGTTTAAATTGTACATCCGTGAAGGAAAAAGTCTTAATAGTACCAAAATTTTTGTTTTGCTGCTGCTGTTAAATTCTCTTTGAAGTTCCAAATCAGGAGAAAGAAGTAAAGTTGTCTTTTAATGATGTTTCTAAAACATCATTAAAACCATCTCTTGAAAAAAAGTCGTCTGGGCACTTAAAACTCGTTCTTTATCGTTACTGTTATTTATTACAGTGACTGCTATGCTCATCCTCTATGCCCGTCACAATACCACATTGAATATTGTGCTCAGATTTGAAGCTGAATTGATAATCAGATTAAATTAGCGCGGATCACTCAACAAACAACTCCTAGGGAAAGACCTCCCTAACCAACGTTTCCTGTGAGGGTAAGGGAAGGCACTGCTGCAGAGAGGCTGCTCCGGGGCTGTAGAGGGTGAGCCACACCATTAGTGGGAGGGATCCTCCTGCAGCAGCAGTACTGGGAGGTGTTTAGTCTGCCGTAACTGGGGTCTGGCCACAATGCAGGTCCACAGCTGGGTCTGGCTGTGACTAAGACTTTTGTCAGGGCTGGAATCAGGTGTTATTTTTTTCCTTCTGCCCAGTAAGTGTTAAAAAAACTCACATTTCTGTTACTAAAATGTATTACTGTAAAATACCACTGCCTGTCATAATGCCATTAAGTGCTTGCCTTGCTTGAGATGAGTTTATGGACAAACCACAAGCTACATGTGAACATGCAGTCTGTGTTGTCTGAAATGAAGCAGCGAGTGCTGCTGCCACGGACACGGAGCAAAGCTGGCATAGGCTGGACTAAAACTGCCTGTAGGTGCCAAGAGGGCTGACCTTGGTGAAGTTCAATCATAATAATTTTATCTGTCCATATCATATTATACATTCATTAATCTACCTACATAACATTATATTGATAAGTCAGAGAAAGTAACTCCCGTGGTGTTTTCTGCTTTGTTTAATATCTCCTTGTTCTTACTGAAGACCATTGTTTTATGCATGGACAGGGCTGGTGTCTTTACATTCCCCGATAAGAGATTTGAAGGTGAGGTTGCCTTTTCCGATGGCAAGGTTGGAAACCCTCTTTGAGGCCCTTCGGTTTCCTCTGAGCAGGTTCATAAACTGCGGAGAAAAGGGGTGTGTGCTGGTGGGGTGTGAGGGCTACGTTAAAGGGGTCCCCTGGCGACTGGACGCCTCTTGGAGCCCCCTGCAGTGATATGCAATGCCTTGGCCATCCTGGGAAAGCCACTGCCTTCCTAGGGAGTGGGCAAATAAGGAGCAGGTGGTTGGATATTAGTGTTATGACTGCTAACTGGACTGGGGAAGAAGAGGATTTTGCCAGTGTACTGCTGAGGCATCAAAGTTCATACGTGTGTGGTTTGTGCCTCTCAGCTCTGGCTCCTACAGGATATCTGGGGCAGCAGTGGCGAGGGGCACTCCTGAACCTCTGGCGCTCCACACTAATAATGGTTTCCTCCTAATCTGACATGGCTCAGAGGGCTGCTGCAGGTGGCAGGCTGGAGCTGGCTCCTGCTCGCTGTCAAGTGCTGGCTCCTGTCACTGTGGCAAGACAAAATGCTTGAGAAGGGAAAGATAGCAACTCAGGGTTGAGGGAGAGGGAGAAAAACCAGCCGGACTAAAAATTGGTAACTTTATAATGGTAGGACTGAGGTTTTGCTGTCAGGATATAAGTAATATTGGTTAGGATGAGGTTAATCTTTCACATGTCCGAGTTACCTGGAGCAGAGTGTGATTTCAGCTGGTGCTGACCCCTTCTGCTGCCTGTAACAGGGAAGCAAGGCAGGTGCTGGGTGAGTCCCAGGGGAGTGCGGAGGCAGGTTTGCGTTCAGGAGTAAGGTTAAGCCTCGCACCCGCACTCCAAAGCTGTACAGAGGGGTTTGCAACTTCGTGAGTGCTGTGCTCTGGTTTTGCAAATTGTGATGTGGCAGGTCGGGCCCCGGGGG
>NW_010395835.1:24930-26659 GCF_000710305.1 Buceros rhinoceros silvestris
GTTGTTTGCTCTGGTTGTGCAAAGTGTGATGTGGCAGGTCGGGCCCAGGGGAGCAGCAGCACCATGAGCTGGAGAGGCTGTTCTATGTGCAGAACAGCTTCCTTTTTATCAAGCAGGTCAGAAAATGCTGCTGCCTCTCTCTCCTCTCAAATGCACTTTCAAAGCTAGTAGAATCTTTCATAAAGAATGTCTGTGTCTGACCAAACATAAGCATCTGAGTTTTGACCTTTTTTGTGTGTTTTTCCTTTCCTACCTGTTTTCCTCTTGTTTGCATGCTTGCATTTTTCTCAGTGGAAGAAAGGAAGAGACTAATAATTTTGTTCTATAAAAGATGCCCAATTGTTAGGCAAATTAGCTTTTGAAATAAAGGCTGTTTTCATAGCCTTTCATGGAAAGCCTTTATCATTTAAAAAATCTGTTCTAACATAGCAGGATAAGGCTGGTACATGGCTGTAGCGATTATTCCAGAAATCCTTCAAGTTTAGGTAGCACTTGCAAGAAGCAGAGCTGACTTAATACCCCTCATGCCAGGTAGACTGGCTGGGAGAGTGAGTCTGCAGGTAAACATGCAGTTTTGCTCACTGTCATCTGTCATTTATTTATCTGTGTTAAAATATTTTTTTATGTAGGTGTTTGCTTCAAGACAGGCATCTATGACAAGGTATCAGGTCTGTTTGAAGCCCTGAAAGTGTTAACAAAAGTACCATGTCCTGTGCAAAGCCTTCTCAGCCAAGGTTTATATAAGGACACAGTTACAGCCAGGGACAAAAAAACAGGTGAATTATGTGGAGGTGTGTGTATTATACATATGTATATATGTATATCCCCAGCTCACCAGCTGGGGATCTCTTGTCTTTCCTGTGTGATGACTCCTAAACTCAATGGGATTTAGTGGTTAGTAGACTCAAAAGAATAATGTGTGGGAGCAGCGAACTCTCATGTATCTTCTGTCTTGGAGAAAAAAGCATGGCCAGGTTTGCCAAGCCATAGACAGAGTGTAATTCCTTCCAGAGCCCTCTAACAGATGCCTTGCAGCATGATCCTTTGTCGACCTCATTCCTTTGTTGACCTCATTCCTTTGTCTTGCATAACTAGTTATGCTCACAGTTATACAATTATCCAGTCCTTCTGAAATGCTGCATCCATGGGATCGGTTTCAGTAGCCATAATGATGAATTTCAGAGTCCTTTGGAGAACAGCAAGGTTAAGAGATTAATGCAGAATTTGATGGTGAACTGTTTTAAATAACTCAGTAAATTATCTCGACAAGGTCGTAGAACAGAAATAAAACACCTCTCAGCTGTCTTGATTTCTTTTTTTTTTTGTAATGTGCCATGTTTCTAGAAATCTAGATCACTCCTGTTTTTCCTACTCTATAACCTTGCTGCAGCAATAAGATTATGATGTAACTTGCTTCTAAATTTCCTGAAATAAAGGACATGATATTTAGAGTGTTATTTCTGTGGTTGAGATGTGAAACCCAACGCCTTCCAGGAGGCAAAGTGTGCCCCTGCAGAATGTCCACCATGCCGCTCAGGTAGCACACAGGGCAGATGTCAACAAAGATGCCATGAAAATCAGTTCCTTGTTAACAAATAAAATGTGTTGGGTACAGGAAAGAAAAAGTTTACGGTGTAAGATGTCAAAGTCTTCAATACAAACTTATTACCAGCTAAGTGTAAGGGGGAAATTATTGATGACGGTGATTACCACATGAGCTATGGGGATG
>NW_010395835.1:26694-28336 GCF_000710305.1 Buceros rhinoceros silvestris
TGTACAGGAAAGAAAAGGTTTACGGTGTAAGATGTCAAAGTCTTCAATACAAACTTATTACCAGCTAAGTGTAAGGGGGAAATTATTGATGACGGTGATTAACACATGAGCTATGGGGATGGGGATATCATCACCAAAGCTGCCATGCTTCTTAGGTCATCTGACTTGGTTTGGAAGTCACAGGGTGAGTGGTCCTGAGCCCCTGTGCATGGGTAAGCCCCTGGGTTAGGGTCTGGGTTAGCATTAGCTGTGCTCCCTCATCAGGATGAGAAATAGATTCTCAGGCTCTTTAGGACAATTGTCAGTGGTGAATGTATCAAGCAGTAGGGGAAGAAGCAGCAATGAGCAGTGGTGGTGGTTCAGCACAGGTGAGCAGTTGAGGCAGGTGGAAGCCTGATGTTGCAGGTGCCTGTTAGCTTAGCAGTGGGAAGCAAAAGTAGAGATACTTGTTTCTAAGCTCTTAGCATGCTGGCAAATACCAGTCCATTCTTGGTACCCTAGCAAGTGGAAAATATTATTATTTTCAGTATTTAAAAGTAGAAATACATTTAGCAGATGGTGGGACGTCATCACTGTCAGTTCCTATGGTCATATTCTTAAGTAGAAGAGATCAGCTCTGAAACCAGTGGTGTTACACCAACATTCAACAGCCAAGAGAAGTGACTAATCGTAGTCACGGCTGGAAACAGTTCTGGGTGTGCTTTTCTCTCCCTGAGGTTAAATCTGTAACCTGATGTAGCTTTTCCGTTTGCTTTGTATGGTAAAACATGACTAATCGTAGTCACGGCTGGAAACAGTTCTGGGTGTGCTTTTCTCTCCCTGAGGTTAAATCTATAACCTGATGTAGCTTTTCCGTTTGCTGTGTATGGTAAAACACTGAACATTGAGGCAGTCATTTTAGTCACCTTGTTTAGTTAAGCCGACTCTGGTGGTGTGGTCCTAGAAGCCCCACTCTAACTTTGTTCCTCTGAGGGCTCCTGTGAGAACTGAGAGCAGGGGATGCACTGGGTGCCTCACCCAAGGCGGGTGCCTCTGGGCCAGGGCTAGGGGATAACTGGTTTTCTGGTGGCACGGTACTTGGAAAGCATGGGGGAGACATTGGAAATAGCTAGGGATGTGTCCTCAGTTTGTGCTGCTTGCTTTGGTGTAAATCGTGTTTGATTCAAATACAGAAAATAAAGAAACATTAGTTCCAGGGAGAAAAGTGTGGCTATTTCACTAGAATATGCAGAAGCAATCTTTACGTCTTATTTTTAATGCAGAATATTCCAGCAACCTAAGAGGAATTCATGTAATGTCTTAGTTTTTCTCCCTAAATGTGCTATTTGTTTTTGTGTCACAGCTTCTTCTAACCAGGAGGACCGATCTCTCATTGTGGCTGTGTAAGCAGTGAAGTTCTCTTGGGTCTCTTTTTGTTGAAGCAGGTATTAATGGGTTGGGTGCGGTTTCCTTGCACAGCTCTAGCGAGCTATTTTCTGAGCTTCAATTCAGATACGTTTTAGATCTCACAGAGGGAAATCTGTGCCATTGCACATCAGTGGAATCACAGGAGGAATCTTGCATGTAGTCTTGTAAGTTTTTCTGTTTCTTTCTCATCTTGGAGAGTTCTACCCCATTGTGTGGTTTTTGTGTCCCCCCCCCC
>NW_010395835.1:28397-28793 GCF_000710305.1 Buceros rhinoceros silvestris
TCTCATCTTGGAGAGTTTTCCCCCATTGTGTGGTTTTTGGTTCCCCCCCCCCCAAAAAAAAAAAAGGCGGGGGGGAGATGTGCAAATGTGCCAAGAGCAGTGGGCTGCTGGCGTAGCCTCGTTACAGCTGGATTAATGGTCAGAACTGGTACTTGGCTGGTGTGCTGTGAGGCAGCCCCGCAGTGGGGCCGGATGGGGCTGTGGGGCTGCCCAGAGTGCCTGTGCTGACGGGGGGAAAGCTGTCAGCAAGCTCCTAGCCCTTCTGCTGAGTGTGCTTTAATAAAAGGCTGCAGTAGCCTAAATGCTTCTTCATTGCTCCTTGCACTGGCGTGGGGGAGACTGTGAAGGTAGCTGTGACAGAGGTGGTGAAGCTCAAGGGCAAGGGGTAGGGAATGA
>NW_010395835.1:28988-30207 GCF_000710305.1 Buceros rhinoceros silvestris
GGCAAAAATTTTGAACCACTCTGTGCTTTGAATGGTCAGGAGTTGCAGGGTCAGAAAGGCTTGAATGAGCCTACCTGAATGAACGTAGCTGCTGGTGAGGAATCAGGGGCCACAGGAGGGGCTGGGACCATGGGTGGCTGCTGAGCCACTTTTCCCATGTCAGAGATCTACAAAGTAGACAGCAAAAAAAAAAAAAGGCGCGTTTTCCAGTTTGCCTTGAAGGTCTTTGATTCTTCCTGTCTTGCGGCAGCACGCTAGAGACCTACCAAAGCATCTGCTCTGGTTGGTGAGTGCAGGGAGGAGACCTGGGAAAACCCCCAGCAAAGCCCTGGTTTCTCAGCAGAGATTGTGGTTTGTTTTGTAGTTGCTGCTGTGCCTGGTTCTACTCTGTGGTGCTGGAGCTACCAGGTTTCAGATGTCACCTCTGCTCTACAAAGAGGGATGATGCTTAATAGCTTGGCCTAGACAATTAAACGTATTTCTGTAAATCTTTGGCTGCATTTCCTTTACTTCATAACTGGAAATTAAAATGCATTTGGAATTCTTCAGTTCAGAAGCAGTTGGTGGCAGTTGGACAGCTCATGTCACCAGACGCGTTTTATAGACTAACTTTTTGACCAACTTTTCTGTGGATGTTTAAAGGGCCGGTGAAGATACTACTGAAGATACCAGTTAAGCTTTAAAGCATTAATGTAACTTCCCGAATCTTAGTTATTCCTTCTGCTTCTCCCTCACCAGCACAACCTGACCTGGAGGCATCAGAATTGTGCTGCTTTAATTCTCTCAGAGTAAGACAGTGAAATACCTCCATGGTGGAAACCGTTATATCGGTGTAGCCATGGTTCTGAAAGCGTGTCTGTTCTCGTGCAGGAGCCTATTGAACTCTAAGTCACACTTCCACTAGAACAGCTGTACCCGCTGTTGATTTAACCATGTTAGCTTTAAAAAAAAAAAAATTCTAAGTGTGTGCTTTTTGACATAGACCTGACCTGAATAATCTGTCTTTTGGGATGGAAAATAGCATCAGAATAACAAGCAGTTTTTAGACAGTGAATCCAGCTTTATTTCAGCTCTAACATGAAAAGTAAGATACATTTTTCTCAAATACACTTTTCAGATGTGTGTAGTATATCTTGGATTGTGCTTCTTGCTTCCTCTTCTGCTTTTTAATCTCAGACATCCTCACCTCTCTTTACCTGACTTTGCTTCACACCTGGAC
>NW_010395835.1:30373-38695 GCF_000710305.1 Buceros rhinoceros silvestris
AGCAGTTTCTAGTCCACCAGAGTGCACATACAGGGGCACCTCTGAGAAGAAAAACAATTTTCTCATCCCCGTGTGGTCCCTATCCCTGTCAGTGAGTCCCTGCTGTGGTGTACCACATGAAGCAGCTCATGCTCACCGCCTCAGTGATGTGATGAGGAGGATGCTAATCAGTGTCAGAAGTAATGAGCACAAGTTTTGGGTATGTTTCAGTACACAAGGTATACAAGCTTCCTCTCGCAAGTACAGCAAGACCTCGGATCCTGTGCCAAACCAGCAATTCTTGGTGCCAGTGGGAACTGCCCACCAAATACCATATTTGCTTTCTGTGGCCTAAGGCACTAAGTGGAGGCTGGCTGTGTCAAACGACCAGGTGTGCTGCACAATTTTTAAATAACAGAAATCTGCACTTTACCAGCACTTTGTGAAATAGGCTTCCTGCAGAATGCTCAGCAGCAGCGCAGAGGCTGGCTGGGCTGGCAGACGGGAGGTGCAGGCGGGACTGTGCTTGGGGCACTCTGGCCGGTGAGGTAGTGTCCAGGCAGCCTGGACACACAGCGTCCTGGTGGCTATCAGTTGCAACCCTGCAGTGCTTCGGCATTTCTGCTCCAAGCTTCTTGAAGACGGGCTTTCGTCTGATATTTTTTTTCCCATCATTTTTTTTCCTGATATCTCAGTGGACAGAGCGGCATCACCCTTACCATATTTTTTCTGTAGCACTTACACACAAAAACAGGGTCTTAGGGTTAGTAAAGGTGTCTTAGCTCAATGAGTACAGCCTCACATCTCTCCCTCCTGTCTCTTGCAGCAATGGTGGTGTACTCTTTTTTTGTTAACTTACAAATGAATGTTGAAGTGTTGTGCAGAGCCAGTCCCTGTCCCTATGGCTGTGGGGCTGCTGCCTCCATGGCAGTGATGCCTGCTGGCCGATTTGGCCCTTCCCTGCAAGGCCAGAGGTGCTCTGAGCTGGAGCTGTAAATCCCACTGGAGCAGGGTGGGAGATGGTGGGACATGAGGAGGAATGTGCTGGTTTTCTACTCCAGCAAGCTGACAGCAGTGAGGAACTGCTCAAACTCTCGGACTAATGTCACCTCCTGTGGATGGTTCTTTCTTCAGGGCCTTTGCAGCCTGGCAAGGAGGAGCGTTAATGGATAGGCTGGGAATTAATTTAATGGCTTTCCTTTGCTTTGTGCCTGGGTCTGGGATAGTGAGAACACCACTTGGCTGCTTCTTATGGGGGGAAATTAAATATGTGTTGTGAGGTTACCACTTTCAATGCTACTTAGAGGCAGTAAAGTGGAGTTCTTATTTGTCTTATCAGAATCAACCCTGCCAGCGTTGCATTTTGTGTATTAGGCTATTGCATTTTGTGTATTAGGCTGATTTTCAGTTGCTCAGGATAGTGCAAATAGATGATGCCAGTTGCTGGGTGGGAAAATGCTGTTATGTTTCTGATATGGGCATGGTACAGGTATTAACGTCAAGTGCCAAACTGCTTTCAGTCTCTTTGTGCAAGTTATGTACAGCTTAGGAAAAACTGTGACTTTGTATGGGCAGTCTTATAAATATTTACAGAGCTCTCTTTTTGTTTTGTAAATGAGTTGAAGAAAAAGATGTTTTTTTAAGAGATGGTGGTGTTTCAGCAACAAATTATGTTTATGTATTTCAGCATTCATTTATGAAAAAGCTCATATTTATGATAAAAGCTACAGCCACAGTGGATCAGATTTTTCCCAAGAAAAGCATTAATGTGTTTCCTTGCATCACAAGTCATATCAAGTACCTTTTTTTTTCCCCAGGCAACTGGCATGAACAAATAGCGGAACTGCTAGTGTTGACACAGGAGTTGAAGAAATGTTCAAACCTTTGCATGAACATTTGGGTACCTTCTGGAATGATCTTCCTGACTTTGCGAGGTCACTTTGGCGATGCATTATATAATTCTGAACTTTTATTATTACAACCCTTTGTTCACAGGTCCACCAAAACTTTGAAATAGTTCCTCAGAAGTAGCTTGTAAGAGTGCCATGGTAATTGAGGTCAGATGAGCCGCGTGTCTGATGAACGGCATGCTGGGAGCTGCAGTAAGTGGTCAGCATCCATCTGGAGATGAGGTTTGATCGCAAGCCTTTGTTTCTGAATAATTAACTGCATGCTTGCCTCTGATGGTCACTGCTCTGGAGAAGTGGCTCCTGCCTTCTGAGTGGATTTCAGCAGTTTCTGATGAGCTGCTTTTATGTTTCATGAAGACGTTTTTCCCCCACTCTTTGGCAGCTAGCTATCCTGGGGGAAGGGATAAGTTTCGATTAAAACCTCTGTGAATGGACGTTGCAGAAGGACTTCCAGCTTCCCAGGAGCTAGTGCTGCTAATAAACCAATTGGTGCAGCTGACAGGATAGACTACCTGATTTTTTTATCATCATCTTATTCTTCTGTAAGGGAAACAGGCTGATGGTTTGTAGGTAAGGCAAGATTTGTTTGCTCCTTTGCATGCAGCCAGGCCATGCATGCAGCTGGGGACACGAGGGGACAGCCCCTGCCTGTGTCACTGGGTTCCCTGTGCTTATGCCCCTGAACGCAGCCCCTTGGAAGCTTTTGTGCACCTAAAGCTTATTTTTTCCTTTTAGCTTGTCTTCCTCACATGCAAAACGTGAGACACTTGGATTTACCTGTCCTACCATTCTGTATATAATGTGACTTGGCCTCTCAAATAATATCTCTGGTTCATTCCCTCTGGGAAAGGCTGGCGGTGGTGGGGGGTGTGTGCATGCCAAGTCAGGCAGCATTTGTAAGTTTTTGCTGCTTCATTGTTGCTCTGGGAATTGCAAGAGGAGAAACGAGAGCAAATACGTTGCACTGCAGCAGAGCACAATGCTAGAAATCTTCCATGTGCCAGTAATGGTGGGGTTTTTAGCCAGTCTGATAAAACAGGTACAGGTTAAGTTGTACGGTTTTGTGTACGAGCATGCTTTGTATCCCATTAGCTTGGTGTTCGCTGCCTTTCTTCTTCTCAGCCTTCTTTCTAGATTTCCTTAGATTTTGTCGGTGGTAACATGCCAAGGTGTCGGGTTATGTAATGTTCTGCGTGTTCCAACATTAATTTTTGCTGAGTTTTTTATGCATGGTGATCAGGCGATGTGACAGTTTTATCTGTAAGGAAGTCTTCATCTCAAAATTCTGATCTTAAAAAAAATTGCCTCCTGAATGAAAAAGCCAGGCAATGAAGGAAAGAAACAAGCTGGTTAAATGTATGCAGTAATAATTGAGCTAAGATATGCCATGAGATGACACGTGACTGAACAGTCCCTCGTTGTAACAGTCATAGAATATCAGTAAATAATGTGAGCTGCGGGAGAGATCTGTGCCCTTTCTTAGAGCTGGAAAATCCCCAAAGGTAATTTTTACATCTGTTATTTATTCACATAATAACGATGACAGGGGAATTTAAAAGAACAAAACCAAATTCATTCCTTCCTTTCTAGTCCCACTTACCTTTCCTTATGCTTGTTCATGCAATTCTAGTAACTAAGGGTCTGCGAGGGGCTACGAATAATCAGCTCTGGTATCTGGGGTGTCATCTTTGCCCTTTAATTCCTGAGAACAAATTATACTTCAAGCAAGAGAGGAAGATTAATGCTGTCATAATTTGTGTTGCTCGTTGTGGCTGAGGCCCACAGTAAGAGGAAGGCTCTACAGACCTACCCGTCAGGGGGCTGGTCACTGCAGGCACTCCGGGATCTTATCCAAGGGTGACAGGAAAGGTACTTTGCAGAGCTGCAGATCCAGAGGCTGGTGTAAGGTTACCTGTCAGCTTCACTTGTCAAAAATTGCCAGAAGCTGGAACCTGCAGAAAGCAATTGAGTAAAGGTTATGTGTTTGATTATTTAATAGCACAGCAAAGTTAAACAGCCTTCCAGCTGTTTGTTCAGTATTAATGATTCACCACTTCTGCACAGGCATGGCACTGCTTCAGAGTCATCTCAATTTTTTGATTTAATGAATGTTTTCCCTTTTATTAAAAATCCAGGGTGTATTTGGAGTGTTCTATCAGTGTCCTCTTAGCTAGTTAACATAATTCTGCCTGTGTGGGGGGAAACTTCAGATGAGTGGTAAGGCATTGCCACCAGAGGTTCTCCTGTCACTTCTCTGTACAAACGCCATCAGCCAGGCATTTGGAGATACCAACACTGTGGTATCTGCGAGGGCAAAGCATCATCTTAAACTCTTGAAACCCCAAATCCTAGGCAGCTATGCCAAGTGTTGGACTTCAAAAGACAGTCTGTGGAGCCTGCTGTAGGGTTTAATCTTTTTTCTTTGCTATGGCGGCTGAGCCAGAAGGGACAGTTATTTTTTCCTTCTTTGAAACTCTGTTGCATGTTGGGTCTGCTGCATAATAAACCATACTGTCTTTCCTATGAGCAATACAGGACTAGAATATTTGTTTTTGAAATATGGGTTCTGCTACCTGTAGTGGGCTACCTGTTTGAATTTTTAGAAGCTGTCAGTGTGGGAAGCCCTTAAGATTTTTTTTTTTAATAACTTCCACCGTATACAAAAAGGTATTTTGAACTCCGTGAGTAGCTTGGGGCTGTACAAATGAGTTACTGCCTGTGAACTCTCATTAACTTCCCTAACAGAATTGCATTTTATACCTCTCACTGCCAAATGAAATTCTTTGGCTCTCGTGAAAGGAGCAGCTTACACTAGCAGAGTCTCTTTTGGAAACCAGCTCAGTTCTGGATGTGAGAGTATCAAATACTTCCCATAAGACTCTGCAGTTTCTGTTCTTCTCTTATTAACCCAGGTCCCATACAGATGTAACTATTGATTTGCAGCACTCCCTGGCTAAGCTGGCAGGGTGGGGAGAGCAGGCCAACAAAGAGGGGGGAATAAAATCAGTCTGATGGTCAAACTGAAGATTTTAACCAACACATGAATGTGAAGAGCATGAAATGCCCAGCACATCAGTCCGTCTGCTGTAATTCCCTGAACAGACCTGACATCATGAAAACGGTCTCCACATGCATCTGCTTGTGTTTGTTCTTTTCATTACTCACTGTAGGACACTGGGCAAGATGGGGGCTTCTATCCTTTGGATGTTCTTTGAGGCAGAAATAATTAAAGTCTCTGTTTCTGATCTCTGAGTGCCTTCAAGCTAAGAGCACATATCTTTCACCTGTCCATGCAACTTAAATATGAGCATCCTCGTGTCTAGGAAGGCAACTTTCATTGTCAAAAAGGAGTAGTGAAGACCAGAATTATTTTAATCAACAAGAGAATAACCTACCTATGTGCCAGACGCTGGAACCAGTTAAGGCCAGGACCTGCCTGCGTCTGGGGGACCTGCCATAGCAAAGAACTGATGAGATGAGATATGACTGAGTGTTTCCACTAGTGAGGAAGGCAAGAAAACCATGCTCCCTCCCACCATGATACAGTGCAAATAATCCCTGCTGGCAGCAAATTCAGAGATCGGTATGATTCTGTGCTGCTTAGATACAGGAAGATAGAGAGGCTAATTTCAGCCCGGTGAGACTCATCTCTCCAGGGCCTCTGTAGAGAGAGCAGAGGATGAGCAGCCCCTCTGGAGAGAGACTAAGAGCAGGAGCCCGGTTTAGCTAGTGTGAATCACCCTCCAGAGCCAGTCTGACCAGTCTCTGCTGCAGAGAGGAGTCTGGAGAGAGCCCCCTTGTTAGGCTGAAGATGACCTGTGTGAATTCCCTTCTGTCTCTTAGTACCACTGTGCCTGGGTATGTGTCTGTTCCGTACCTGAAGTGGAGCTATTCAAACACGGTTACCCTGCTACTGCATTACCTTCAGAGCAGCCTGTGCTCAGAGGGACACCCGCCTGCCTCAGGTCTGCTCTGCAGTCCCACCTTCAGCCCAGAGATCGGAGAGGTGTGCTGTGGTGTGCAGATACGCGGGCCACACAGAACAGGACCTTTTTCCCCCCTTTTAGAGAAGGAGACAATTTTATGCAATCCACTGTGATCAGTCACTTTTTTTAAACTGTCAAGCGCTCTGGAGTAGAAGGACAGAATTCATAGTGTTTGTGCAATGGTATTTCCCTCCCGTGTGAGCCTGGGTTATGACAGACCCTTCAGTTTCGTGATTACGCAGTATTCTTTCCACAGGGTGCCATTCAGTGAATGACAGCTTGAGCTTGCTCAATACTTGTGTTCCTCTCTTAAGGTACTTGCCCCCCAAACAGGTTTCTGCCCATTCTCTGTTCTTGGCTGCGAGCTGCTGTGGCCTCCTGGGAGGGCTCCCTGTGTGTGCCGCAAGCGGCTCGCCCTGTGCCCAGCACGTGCTCAGGAGCCACCTGAGCGCTGTTCAGCAGTCAGAAGAATGGTGGGTGATGTCATAAACCTGTATGTTACGTTGTGTATTTGAGAGCAGGAAAAGGGTTCAGCTGATAGTAACGTGTTTTTGCGGTAACTTAATTTCATTGTAAGTTCCACTGTGTATTTAGACATTAATTGAAAATGCTGTTTGAGGTCTAGTACTGAGTATGTCATTGGGATTTTGGACATGATTAAGTCAGCTACATCTTTGCCCTTTTATTGCTCGCTCATGGGACATACAAATTCTGTTTGTCCTGTGCAAAATCGATGCTTGACTCTGTCCCTTGCCTTAGCTTAGGGCAAACCCCTCTCTGTGGTTCGTGATGAAGAAGAGATGCAGCCAGCCATCAGACATTGCTCTCTGCCAGCTCACCCTACCAGCTGTAATGCCAGTCCTTTCCCAGAGCTGTTTGGATTCCCAAAGTCCAGCCAGGAATCCAGCTTGGCCATTTCAGATTCTGATGTCAAGGGCAGGTTTAGAAGCCTGTAGGGGTTTGAAAGCATGAAGATATGACATTTATTGCATACCAAAGTGGGTGTTTGTGGATTGGTTTTCTGTTGTTGTGGATCTTATTTAACTTCTACCCTCTTCACCAAATCCTGTAGTCAAAAAAGAGGAATGTTGAAGTAACAGTCCCATCACTTGCAACCCCCATATATGATGCCCTTGCTCCTCCCTATCCAAACTGCTGCTTCCAATTCATGTTCCTCCTGGAGGTGTTAAGAAAGGTGCCTACTTCTGCTCTTCCACATATGTCTAATCAGCTCTGCTTGTTTCTGAAATGTCCTCAAAATAGGGAAAAAATTTTGCAAAAATTCCATTTTAATATGAATTTACACTTACATGGAGAACATGATGGTTTGCAGTTACAGTATGAGCTTGTACGTGTCCCCTCAATTTGCTCGGCTGGACTCTTGGCAGGAAAATTGCCTATTTGCCTTGTCACAGCCTCTCTTTTGGTGTCAGGCCATCGCTACCCCTGATGGCTTTGATTGCCTGTGTTTGTTCCGAATGTTAACAAACCTGCACCGCCACAGTAAAATAAATCAGGTCAGTAAAGCAGGAGTTTCCCCTTTGCTTGTGGAAAAGGGTTAATTGAGTATACAATGACATGTCATGAGGGAAGGCAGTCAGGTCATTTGCCCAAACTGCTTTAGGAGCCTGATGGCAGGGAGAGGCATCTTGTGCATAGCTTCCTGAGCTGTCCTGCTCCCTACAAAACTCAGCGGCTCTGGGCACAGAGTGCTTTGCCTCCCTAGCGGCATCAGGGTAGTTTCAACAGGACATCTCCTGCAGTGATAACGGAGAATACAGCAGGCAGGAAGAATGCTGACATCTGCAATTTTTCTCTCACAGTATTTCCCAGATCTTACCCCCAAAATAAAACTAAATGGGCAATTTCATGATGATTTGTGGAGTTGGAAGTTGTACCCTCATAGTCTCTGCCCTGGGAGATATTTTCAGGGTAGGACAAGCTGAGCAGTTGCAGAGCCTATTGTCTTCAATACCCCATAGTAGTGCAGAAATTAACCTCTTATTCATTGGTACTAAGTGGCAGCCTCAGCACTTGGAGGGTCTGGCAGCCTTCCTTTATGGTACACTGAGAGGGGCAGAAGGGAAATCTTTAGAAACTCCTTCAGCGGGAATTACTTGCACTATCTGGGAATAGAACTCTAAGAGAAGTAGTGGAGAGGAGGTGTCTGACTTCTGAGGGCGCAGTGGAGAATTGCCCTCTTGGAGGAGGGTCCCAAGTCAGCTGGGTTTCTCATCTTGTAAGACAGGAAAAAAAAAATAGTTATAACATAGTGATGTGCGGGATGAGGTTTGCCTGCAATGAGTTGTCGTGCCTCTCTGCTTTGTACTGCCCTCTCCTCCTCTGTTGGGTGTCCTAGATCGGTAGGACACACACCTGCAGCTAAGCTAATGGCTCCAGATATTGCATGTTTGGAGCACGTTAACTCTGTGCGCTGCTGGGAGAGC
>NW_010395835.1:38764-55104 GCF_000710305.1 Buceros rhinoceros silvestris
AGAGCGGAGGGAACTGTGGTTTGTGTAAGCCGAAGGATGGAGTCTTGCAGACCCGCTGCTGTCTTTCCCAGAATGCCCAGTGTTGTGAGAGAGCAGGGGGATGCACCACCTGGGTCTGGGTGGTTTTGCCTGCGCAATGTCATGGTGACTGTTGAGACCTGCTGGGTTTGAGGTGCAGCTTGACTGACAGGTTTGAGACTGGCAGTGGTGCAGGAGATGACAAGTGAGTGTCTCTGTAGAGATTGTGCTGCAGCCTCAGGCACAGAACTGGGAATAGCATCACCTCCTGCCAGCACGGTGCTGGCTGCAACCCACGGCATGTAAAGCAGAAGAAGTGCTGCCCTTGGCAGGGTCTGTGGCGGAGCATGGCCCAACTCTCCCCTGCACAGGCCGGCGGCGCTGCCTGGCTCTGCCCGGGGGAGGCTGGAGGGGCAGGGGAAAGCAACCCTGTAAAGGATCCTGAAATGTCGGCAGCAGAGTCCCTTCCCATCTCCTGCAGCATGGTATGAGCCTCTGGTGCTTCTGGGAGGAATTTCCTTGCTAGGACTTGTATTCAGTAACTACAGAGACTATTAAAGATGTGTCTGTGCCTTTTAAAAAAATGTATGTTGTTTGAAATTTGTACCTCATAGAATCTGTTGTCAGTTTTCAAATGTGATAGGTAAAAAAAAAAGTTCCAGAAACAATTTTCTATCAGAATCTTGAGTTAAACATCTTATTGCTCTGTATAGTAATGACTAATGGGTTGAAAACAATTGATGCATTTTTAAAAGTACCTGTGTGTTGGTTTTGATCATAACTTTTCACGGAACTGTGTGCATTTCAGTTACGAGAAAAGGAAAAATCAAATCAGTTTGGGTTTTCTCCCTTTAAATTAATTAAGGCCGTGGCCTCTCATCACTCCACCCAATGAAAAATTAACTTTAGCAACTTTAGCAACTTTTCAACAGATGGGAAAATATTGTTAGTCATCAGTAAAATGAGAGGTTTATTCTTTAGATGTGCAACAGTAATAATTTAGGGTTCTCTGAACCCTATAACATGGTTAATTAGGAAACCCACTTTGATGCGTAGCCTTTACAAAAGATACAGCACTGCGTGCAATATAATCTGATACGGCTGCATTATGGAGTCTGAAGAAAAGGTTTGTTCTGCCTCCAGAAGAAAAGCATTTCCAGGATGAGACAAAATAGGAATGGGTCAGAGGAAAGTATGACTTGCTGAGATTTGTTATAAAAACCCGGGCAGAATGGGGATCCCCTGTCCTCCCTCTCCAACGCTCGGTCTAGGACAGCGTTTGTTTAAACATCATGATACTTAACATGTGCGTGCAATGATGTTGGTCTGAATTAGGAAACACTCCTTTGCCTGGTGGTACTTTTTCATTGCCTGTAATATTTATTTATTAAAAAAATTCTCTGATATAGTTGGAAAGCTCTAAGTGCAAATTCCAAGGGTGACAGCTTTCCCTCTACGTTTTACTTTTGCTGTGCTGTGCTAATGGTTTTTAGACTAAATATTGGTACTAAGCATTTTTCAGAGCTGCTATTCGTGGTTTGGAGATCTCTTTGGAGTGGAATATGATCCCGTTGCTTCTGAAAACCCCTCAGGTAGCGAGCACATCTCAGGCTGAGAGAAATCAATGGCTGAGATTGTGTGGAGGGGCCCTGGGAAGCCTGGGGAGATACAGGGCTGCCTGGCTTCCATGAATATAAGGTGACCCAGTTGTGTAATTAGTTTAAATTCATTAGAAGCCTAAATGATAAGAAGGAGAAAAGAACCAGTAATGATTGAGCCAACAATTCCATTCTGCAGAGAAGGGCTGCTGCAGCGAAGTGCCTTATATACCAGCTCGGAATTGAAGTCGTGTCTCTCATGGGGGTGTGTTTCCATGGAAATCTTTCATTTCTGGGGAGACCGAAAGTCTTTGTAAGAAGCAGAAAAAGTCATCCGAAAACTATGGTTTGAGAATGCTGCCTTGGAATAATAATGTAAATACGCCAGAGCCACCCAGACCCTGCTTTGGCGTGGGAGCCAAGTGACATCTCTGTGCACATCCAAAGTGTTTAATTAGAGAAAAGTAAAACCAGGTAGAAGAGAAACATGCTCAGCTACCCCTCCACCGCCTGCCTGAGCCGTGAGACTGCTCTTTGTGCTTGATTCGTGTGCCCTGAGCTTCACTTAGGGAAAAGAATTTTCCCATGTTAATGTTTTGATTTTCATATTTGTAGTGGCTTTTGGAAATAAATATTGATAATTTCTGAAGCCTCTGCCTCATACCCATGATTTTAGCAGTGCAGTGTGTGTGCTTTGGAAAAGCATCTGTGCTGCACGCTGCAACTTCTTGATACTTTCTGAGCCTTTTGTGGTGTATTTTTTCAGTGATTGTTGGGTTTTATGTGTGCCTTGGGTTCAGTGCTTTTATCCCTGGAGCAATGTAAAAACAGCGATGTCTTGAAACAGCTTCAGAGTGCCGGCCTCTCTGTGCTGCAGATGAAAAGCCGTTAAGACACACAGACGATGCGCACTTGTGCAACTGAAGAGCATCATTTTAAGTAACACTTAAAAGATACCCTTGGCTGGCATAGCAGAGCAAGGGAGTAATGTGAAAGGTGTGTTGAATCGTTTTAGAAGCTGATCTCCAGTAACCAGTAAGTGTCATGATACTTTGAGGAAAATGTGTTTTGGATGTGTTGAGTTCAGCTCACCTGCCGTGCTCAGGGAGTGCACGTGACACTCTGTGGGCACACTTAACAATGTGAATAGGGTTTATGCCAAGTAATCTTCAATATTATTAATATATACCATCCACTGCTAGGTTAATAAATGGCAAGAAGCTGAATTATTGAAGAAGTTAATTGGGTTTAATATTGATTAGTTCCATTAAGGGGCTGTAATAGTTGTGCTGCAGAAAGAAATGTGTTATAATGAAGAAGAAAGTCTATCTCCTGCACTGTGCAGAGTTCCGTTAAGAAGCCAGTGGTGAGTCTGTGGAGGTGGTCGCTGGTGATGGTCAGAGGAGGGAGCATGACCGGGGTGGGGGTGCTGCTTTAGGGGGGTCTGTGGAGACTACTCTGCCAATCAGGCGAGGCTTTCTGCAAACTGTGTTCAGAAATCTGTCATCTGATGGCTGGCACAGACACCAGCAGCAGATGATACTAGAAAGACCGTAGTTCCCAATGCCTGTTCTGTCTCCTCCCAGCCACCCGTGTGTACCACAGGAGGGAGAGACTTGGGCATGGAAGCGCAGGCTGGGGACTGTGTGCGAAAGATGGATGTATTTGACCCAGTGGGCTTTGCTGGAGGGTTCAGAAAACGTTCCAGGTCAGGTTGGACTGGATTCTGAGCAACCTGCTCTAGTTGCAGATGTCCCTGCTCACTGCAGAAGGGCTGGACTCACTAGGCTTTGAAAGTCCCGTCCCACCCAAAGCGTTCTGTGATTCTGTGCTCTATGATGTCACATGGTAACTAGGGAACGCTGTGGATAGCTGAGGGCCGGGGGTCCAGGAGGCCAGCCAGCCTTGCCTCAGTGCCTGCAGGGAGCACATCCTCTTGCAGGCTGTTGCCAAGCCTGGGAGGACAGGGAGGCAGTCCAGAACAGTGGCACAGGATGTGTGCCGTGTAAGTTGCTGTGGTGAAAGGTCCAGCTATGCAGGTAAGGGGTGAATACCCAGGCTCTGACAGTTTACTACCTCCACCAACGCCAACATTCCTGTCAGCTCAGTTTGCTGATGGACCCTTTCCTATCTAAGGTAATATCTGAACTGTTTGGATACTTCCTTAAAATCTGTAATTGATGCCTTTGATTTGCTGATTAATTTTATTTACAGAATTTAATGTGAGCATCGAAAAGGATAGTTTTATTACTGGCTTTGGTTACCCTGATTTAGTGTAGCAAGAGATTCCTGCAAGGTTAATTGAGTGTTTAACTCACAGCTGACTGTGATCCCAGTACTCAGAAAGGAGAGGGAGAGAACCAAGGAGATCCTCAATTCAGAGACCAGTGAGAGTCTTTGGATTGAATTACCTCCAGACGAAGCACTGAGACTAAACCAGTAGCTCACCAGCTGTGGCTCTGGCAGCAGCGTGACTCAGTAAGAGGTAGCTGGCAGCCACCACCTCAGTGGGATGAGGGACCCTGCTGTGTCCTTTGCATTGTTGAGATTCTTGCTGAGCTCCTGCAGACCTTTCAAACACCCCTGGCTCACCACCAGCAGGTACCCACTGGCAGGATTCAAAGCCAAGAACAGAGTCAGAGCTTGCAGGTGAGGTGCACAGATGGAAATAAAATAGCAGATGCTGATCAAAATGAGGAACAGAATATGTCAAGGTAAGAAATTGCTCTCCTGTAGAAAGAATGAATTCTGGTGGACAGGATGTTTTCTGTGTGAGGAAAGAAAAATGAGAAAACCCAGAATGGTACCGTGTCACCTCTAGTGAGGGCTGCTTTATAGGAAAGTAACACATCTCCCGTAACGTTGGCTGGAAGATCCTACGTGACTTGGGAAGAGAATAGGAATGAGACGCGTGGAGCCCAGCAACAGAGGTTAGCGTTCACAGTACGCTAAGAGATCTTTAATATATCTTTATGGGCAAAATTTGTAGCATTACATGGTTTTAGAAAAAGACCTGTGAACTGTTTGTATTCTGCATCCAGTTTAAACTTCACAAGAGGAGCTTCTCTGCTGAAGCTGGTTTCAGACAAAAATGCCACCAGAGCCCAGAGGGCATTTTTTATTCTTGATTTAAAATACCATAAAATTTTCAACAGGATTTTGAAATTTGTCTGTTGGGAAATAAATTATCTGTACTTCAGCATTTCCGTAAGTGCGAATCATCTCTGAGCATCTTCACGGGCAATTAGGAGTCCTCGGTCAGTATCTGAGTTTTTGGTCGGGGGTGGAGAGCTGCTTGTGGAGGGATGTCCTATTGAAATTTGCTTCCTTCCATTGGTGAATGCATCTTGGCTTCTTAGTTTTAGAGCAGCTGCGGAAGCCTGTTTGTTCTGCTGCTGCAAGGCAGGGTGCAGGGAACTGCAGCCCATTCATAGCTGCTGGGTGAAGAGGAGAGTGGCTCCTTTGAGCTGAAAATCTGGTGGGGAGCGATGAGGGAGAAGGCAAAGGATGTCCCCAGCAAGGACTGTGGTAACATTCCCTGGGGTCTTTCCTGCGAAGTGGCATTAGAATAGTCGTTAGAATCCCTCCTCACCTGGCCAGTGACGTGCAGTACATACGAGACACAAAACCCACTACTAGACTGGCAGCGCGATGGCAATGCTGTCACTTTGTGGGCGCCTGAACTCACAGCTCGTTAGGTACTTCAGCCTTGTGGCTTTAAGACGCGCCTGAGCAGTGGAATGTGAAGCTTGCCTAACAGGCATTGCTCGAGTTGTCTCTACCCAAAGACTGTACTTAAAAGAGAAGCCGCCTTACAGTCGTTTCCCATAATCTTTTCAGCGCTGCAAGGCAATATATGTCAAGAGATTTCCTTGTATTAATCTAAATAGAATTCTTAATAATTAAGACAACCTAGTCAAGTCAAAATAAATTTAATGGCTTGTATTTAATATTCTTGTTAAAGTCCTTGTGAATCAGGCAGAAATATTAGAAAGAAATTCAACTAAGCATATGACAGTAGTAAATAATAGAAGCCTGGATTGCACCCAAGTCAGGTCCTAAACTGATTAATACAAGCAACCGGCTGTAAGTCTTCGCTAAAGTGTGATGGTTTTAAGACTCTGGTGCCAGTGTAGGGTGCACAGTGATGGATTTCAAAAGCTAAGTCTGACTTCTGAGGAAGCCGATGCAAAATTAGTACTTGTTAGCATATCTGAACTGCCTGGGTACTGCTTGTCTTTAGATACTGTTTGATGATTAGTATTCAGTGCTGCTCGTGTTTTCCCAAAGCGCTAACTTGGAGTGAAAGCAGACCACGTTAGAGCAAGATGTGATTTTTTTTTTAAGTGCTGGAAGTAAGCAGGGAGTTGTAAAATAACGTCATTTATTAAGTGTTCATTGCACAATGGGACAGTGCAGAACTTGAGAGTTCAAAGTCTGTGCCCCAAATAAGGGGGGGTGTGTGTGGCAGAAGTAGGTCTCCCTTTGCAGTGTCTTGGCTCTGAGCCTCACAGTCCTGCTGGTTTGGTGTTCTGACTTCATGTTGGGGGAGTTCCCATGTTCTAGAAAATTTCTGATAAACATTTTAGGGTGTTTATGAAATGTGAATCAATCATAAGGAGCCACTATAAGCCCTTTAACACTTGTGGTCATATTTCGCTTCTCAGGAATCAGTGGCAGTATCCTGAGGATAGGTCAAGCCAAGGGCTTTGGAGCTGAGGGGCTCCACAGAGCCACGTTCCCTCTGGCCATCAGCTCAGTGCTCGGCTGTCCCAGCAGAGCAGCTCAGGTAACTGGGCTGCCTCTGCTGCTTTCTGGCAGAACTGGTGCTTTTGTGCACGGTGTGTGAATGCTGCTAAACTTCCACGCCTTGGTTTGATGCATTTGTACTGGGCTGTACCTAAGCTGGTTTTGCTCACTGTTTGTGCCCCTGCCTGGTGAGCTCAGCCTGCGCGTCACCCCCAAACAAAGCGGGTGAAATCCAGCATTAAGCATCACAGCCTGTAACGTATTAAAGAGCTGGGATGTGATTGAGCTCTGAAGAAACTCAAGATCAGGCAGTGATTTTCTATGGCCCGATGAAAAACAGCCCAAATCTTGGGTTCAGGAGATTGCCTGATCGGGGCTTTCCTCTGCTCCAGCCTGTCTAGTAGCCTCCTCTGTTCAGCATGGCCACTGCCTGAACTAGAGGAACAGCTTCTCCAGGTCTGCCTCGGGTCTTTACATAGCGGTCTAATGAACAATATATGTTTCCCTCTTACTTCTTTATTTTAAATGATAATTAGTCTAGCACAGCTGATTATGTGGCTGCTGCTGAAGTAGTTTAGCTGGACTACAGTGCATTTTAAAAATATATCCTCTCTTCAATACCTGCTTTTACGGTTCCCAGTGCTCTGTCTCAAGGTTTTATCTATTAATGGGCTTGACCAATTTGCTTTCACTTAATTATTGCCATAACTGCCTCAGTGGGTTAAGAGAATGCAGCTGATGAGATGTATTTGGATTTGGTATTTCCTCATTCAGATTTCCATTAAAAAAAAAAGTCCAAGTTGGTTTAACCAGGACCACTGACACTGGCTGAAAGATTCTATACAAATGCAGTCAGTGCATTGACATGGGGAGAGTTTCTGGTGGAGAGCTGCCAGAATTGATCGTAGGACTTGATTCAAGTCCTTTGCTGATTGGGAAGATGTGTTGAACAGGACGGTAATGAAATTTGCAGCTGATACAAAACTGGAAGGCACTGGAACACAAATGAAGAGAAATTTAAAAGGCATCAATGACCATTAGAGAAACAAATGGAATATCTACTAAGAACAGCTTAATTTTAAGCGAACAAAAAAAAAAAAAAATTCCTAAAGGAAGACTATCACATATGACACTGAAGAGGGTGGAGAAAGCTTGGAGGTTAAACTGCTGTCGCTGGATGTCTCACTGCAGATCAAACATGCTGTTTCTGTGTCTTATGGCCTTGAAAAAGCCACTGCAGTTCTGGGAGCTGTGTCTGAAAAGAACGTTTTCTGAGCAGGATATTAACTCGTTGTAGACAGTGACTTGGCCTTTCCTGTCCCCTTGCAAGGAGCACAGCACAGGCAGGTGCTTGGTTTGTTCTGCTTTGTTTGGCATCTTTGTCAATTTTCCCATCTGTAACAGGGTAACGACACCCAACTTGGTTGCAGATTGTGGGGGTTTGGTGTTTAAGGCACAGCTGCATGTGAAGCTTGTGACTCCCAGGCTGTTAAGAAGCAGCACTGATTAATAGCTTATTGCAAAGAGTTCTGTCATTGACGATTCCTTCACTAGGAAATTATTTTTAATAAATACTTCTCTTTCCTGCAGCTTTACAGAAAAGCTCAACCCTCATCTCCACACCTAAAGGCAAATTCAGATTTAATTACCATTAGTCCTCTGTGTGTGTATAGGACTGCTGCAACACGGAGCTGAGGCTGCAGAGCTGCAGCAGGCATTCATTCCCCCAGAAGCCCTGTCTCCGGATTTGTCAATTTTCCCATCTGTAACAGGGTAACGACACCCAACTTGGTTGCAGATTGTGGGGGTTTGGTGTTTAAGGCACAGCTGCATGTGAAGCTTGTGACTCCCAGGCTGTTAAGAAGCAGCACTGATTAATAGCTTATTGCAAAGAGTTCTGTCATTGACGATTCCTTCACTAGGAAATTATTTTTAATAAATACTTCTCTTTCCTGCAGCTTTACAGAAAAGCTCAACCCTCATCTCCACACCTTAAATCTGAATTTGCCTTTATTACCATTAGTCCTCTGTGTGTGTATAGGACTGCTGCAACACGGAGCTGAGGCTGCAGAGCTGCAGCAGGCATTCATTCCCCCAGAAGCCCTGTCTCCGGATACCTATAAGTAATAACTGTTGCACTCAGAACGGCCCTGGGTCGTCTTTTTCCTGAAAACTGTAAAGTGTCTTTTTCTTATTTCTGATCCTTCCTCTTCTTGATCCTTAAGATAACAGACTTCCCTCTGCTTCCCCTGGAATCAGTGTCAGAACAAGTATTACTGCTTGCTGTCACCAATCAGTGCATGACAACTGTGCTGGGTGATTGCAAACTCGTATCTCGGGCAGCATCAGCTGTGGCATGAAGTTTATACATGTGTTGAAAACTTTATCCTGATGAGGAATGCTGTGGAAACACGAGAATAGGTGTTTGAAGTTAGGCGTATCCCGTTGCTTGTGCTTTATGGTGGATTTATGGGCAGATGGTGAAATCTCCATGTGCTTAAAGCAATGGTAAGTAACCAGGGAAAGTACAGACGTTATCAAATCAGCAGCTGGCTGTATGTGCCGGGAGCAACTGAGTTGTTTTTCTGATGGCAGCAGAGGTGGTATTTGCAGTTTCTTTCACTGGCTGCTGGTGATTAAACTTCCAATCAACCACAATGTTCCTGGAAGATTTTAATTACATTTGCTCTTTCTAGGCTGTTTTGATATCAACTGAACTTTTAAAAAGCCACAATCATTTTCCACAGAACTAAAACCAAATTGAAATTCTGCCATGCAATTTTGAACTGACATTTTGGTAATTGCAGAAAATAAGCTACATAAAAATAACGTTCATGCTGAGCGCCAGAGCCCGGGGCTGTCCCGTGCAGTGCCCTCATGTTAGACCTCTGGAGCTAGGCAGTGCTCTGTAGAGCTTTGCTGCAGAGATACCCGTGGCCATAAAGGAGGGGTGGATTTGGGGCGGAGGGGATGAAGGGTAGAAATGTCTTCAGCAGAGCTGTGGCTGCTGTCTGCAACTGGGCTGTGGGCAGGCCGTGGTTGTGCTGCCTCTGCTACTGTTAGAAAGAAAAGGAAGTGACCATGCCAGCGTACTCATTAACAGGATGTTAGTAGTGGCATAGTGAAGTAACTTGGGTGAAATCTTCTTAATGTGAGCTAAATTCAATAACAGTGTTTATTTGCGAATATGACGTGTTGCAGTGTGCCAGCATTTGCTATACGAAAGTGGTATGTTTTGCAGAATTCTGCTCTTCTGAGGAGTCTGAGATGCAGTAATGTCAGTGAGGAGAAACACAGCACATTTCTAAGAGTCTGTGCCTGAGAGGTGGTTTCTGTTACTACCTCATAGAATTATCTGGTTGGAAGAGACCTTAAAGATTGAGTCCAACTGTTCCCCCTACACTGCCGGGGTCCCTAAACCATGACCCTCAGTACCAAATCCACTAGTTTTTAAACACTTCCAGGGATGGGGACTCCACCACCTCCCCGGGCAGCCTGTTCCAAAGCTTAATAACCCTCTCTGTAAAGAAATTTTTCCTGATGTCTAATCTAAATTTCCCCTGGCGTAACTTGAGGCCATTCCCCCTCGTCCTGTCATTCTTAATATGGGAAAAGAGATCGACCCCCACCTCCCTACAACTTCCTTTCAGGTAATTGTAGAGAGCAGTAAGGTCTCACCCACAAAAGTATGTCCTACACTCCAGCCAGTTGTACTGTCCAAAGTCTCTAATGTACATACGTGATAAGATTTGATCGCCCACCTTTTCTGGCTGCTGGAATTGTCAGAACTGGAGAATTTCCAGGTTTCTTTGTTTAAGCAAAATGCTCTTTGCTCTGGCATGTGATGAGTTAGTTGTAGGAGGGTGTTAGATCTTGCTGGCTTTGCAGTTTGCTTCTGCCTTCTTTTGCAAGCCCTGTCTGTAGCAGTGCAGTTATTTCGAGAGAAGAGATTTGCTGTAGGTCTGATTGTTTATTTAAGTGATAATTCAGGGTTGGGTGGATGGTGATACAGTCCTCCTCATTTTGGAGGTTGGTAACGTGCCAGAGTTGCCCTGCACCAATAGTTGGCTTAGTTAATCCTCAGGTTCTGCAAGCCTGAAATACTCATTACTGTTTTATATGTGAAGGTTTTCAAATTTGCTTTTAATGAGTTTTCAGCTGGACTTTACAACAGCCTCTTGGTGAGGCTCTTTCATGACGTGCTGGTGCCTAATGGCAGCTGAGATGTCCATGGGATCCAACGAGCCTGGGGCGGTTGGCCAGTGTGCTCTTAGCGTGCATGTTTGTGTTGCATCCCTATGCCAACAGCACAAGGGTGCCTGTCAGCATTCGTTACGGGAGGGGGCTGCCTCCTGTCTCTAGCGCATGCCTCTTCTGTCACGCAGTGCGGTTACGGTGCATGAAAGGCCTCAAGTGACAGATCTCAGGACCATCTTTATCCCGTTATCATCTGAAGATGCAGAACATTGGACATCAGTTTACTTTTAACCTAAGTCCTAAGTAACCTTAAGAGCTTTTATAAAATCTTCCCGCAGCACTGAACCTGAAGAGCATGATGCACGAGTCCCAGAAAGCCGAAGGCTTACAGACTGGGTGCTTCCGATGGGCGCCTTCATTGTATTGATCAAGGCGCCTCCATTCGCCTCACCTGCACTTCTGATACAGGTGGTTCTTCAAGAAGCTGTCCTGAACTATCAAGTGTTTCTATGTCCATTACTATTTAATAAGCCAGAAAGATTCTTACCTGGCTAAAAGCTGATGGTATAAAGACAAAAGGATGTAAGAGACAGTCTGTGTGAGCTAGCAATTACCTGGGGCTTTGGGTGTAAGAAGTGTTTTTTACTTTGTGACAGGTTATCACAGTGATAAATGTGGTTTGGGTTTCTGTAACCATGACAGGCTTTGTTGTTCTCATTGGTACACTGAAGAAAGCAAGGTCGTGTCTGTTACCTGTTCGTGCTTCCAGCTTGGTCTGGATAAGTGGTGCAAGTAGCAACCCAACACAGATCTACTATATTGAAAGTCAACTTGGAGAAAAAGCAAGTGGGAACTTTAAAAACACGTAAGCAAAGTTAACAGCTCTTGTGCAGTGGTAATCTTGCCCTGTTGGATGGATTGATCCCAGCATTCCTGGACCTGGAATGGTCTTTACCTCATAATCAGTAAGTCCAAATATTTTGCAATTAAATCAGCAATAAGCTCTAATACTATAGGAAAGACAAGCTGTGTTGATCTGCTGTACCTGTTTATTCAATAGCTCATCAGCAATGGAATAAATGCAGGCTATGCACTTAACTAGGCTGTAGGAAAAAGATATTAATGGCAAAAAATTAAAGGGAAGTGTTAACTGAAGAGAGTAATTGTGGTACACGTGAAGTTGCATGTTATCTGCCTCAAAGTAGTGATGAAGCTGTGATACGACAACTAGTTAAAGTCTTTCCACCTCCCAAGAGAAACAATTAGAAAATATTACAACCAAAATAGCTCTTTGAATTCTTTGGAGTCACCATCATTAAACAGAAAGTGAAAGTGAGTGTTTGATTACATATGCAATCTGGGAAGGAAATTATGGCCTGTTACAGTATTACTGCTGGTCAAGGCTGTGAAACGCCACTGCCTGGCAATCCTTCCAATTCAACCTCCAGAACAGCTGCAGAAAGGTTTGGGTGAGTGGAGACATCAGATGTAATTACAAAAGGAGCATCAGAAGATCAAAGAACAGCAGTGAGCACAATGTAGGAGAAGACTGTAAAGCAAAGCTGAAAGAGAAGATTGCAGAGAAAGTTAAAGAACTCAAGATTTTTCAGGCGCAAAAGGAACAAGAGGTCGCTGAAAAATTCAGCAGGGCTTCAAAAAGCAATTTATTGACAAAAGGAGCAGATGTTTCTCGGAGGGATTTGATGAATTCTCACCCTCAGTGCCCACCTGGGAAGGTGGAGGTCAGACACCAGAAAGATAGAAACGTGCCAGGAGGAGGGGAGGAGATACTGGAGGAAATCATGTTCACCCAGCATAAGCCAGAAAATAAAAAGCCTGTGAAGCCTCTCAGTGCTCCAGGAGACAGCTTTCATGAAGTGATGGGTAATCAAGTAGGCCAAGGATCAAATAATTTCCAAAAAGAAAGATTTTTAATCTTCCCCTCCTGTTTTGTTTCTTTCATTCTCTGTGTGTGCTTATTCTCCCCAATTCAATATTAATGTGCTGGTACCATTTGTGGGTGAGTCTGATTGTGAGACACTGAAGACAAAGCCTGGAGCTTTTCAGCTTGTTGGATATTTTGTTATCTCCCACGTGATGCTCTACAGCTCAATCCCATGCTCCTTCTTTCAGGTGCCTTTGGTACATGTTGAATTTCAGTTTTATTGGTGGGTGGCCCTGGACACAGTGTGCAGCTGAGGCACAGTACACACCAGGAACATGGATGGGAGGAGCATTAGACCTCGTCCTCTAGGTGGAGCATGAGATAAAGAGCGAATGTCAGATGTTTGGATGCTGATGAGGAACGAAGGAAAGATTTGGTATCGGTGCACATGAAATATGGAGGCATTTATTCACGAGTAGAATTTATGTAAAACTGTTTCAAGTTTGCTGCTTGTAGTGGTTTGCTTTCTTATGGAGTTTGGTTTCTAGAGCTGGACCTCTTCTTTTCCTAGCTTCTGAGCTGTGGTCAGCGTCTTGCCAGGACGGAGGATGTAAGCTCTGTGTGGAAACAGATTTTCTCAGCAACAGGTAGTCTCTACCCTCGCTGCTCCTAAATTTCTGTCACTTCATCCAATGGAAAGATTTTCTGCTTGTCACAGATCTACTATAGTGAAAGTCGACTTGGAGAAAAAGCAAGTGGGAACTTTAAAAACACGTAAGCAAAGTTAAAAAGTGAGTTAAAAAGTTAAAAAGTGAGTTAAAAAGTTAAAAAGTGAGTTAAAAAGTTAAAAGTGAGCACTTTTCCAGGTTTATCACATTTTATACAGGACATCCTTTTATACATGTTGTTAATACCGGATTGTGTGTACTGATGGAAGCGTTTCACGTGCATGTGCTGCTGCTGATCTTTTTTGCTTCTGTCTGGACCCGTCGGTTTCACATGTGAGTACTTAGGTTATGCTAATCCATGCCCTGCTAATATATTTAGTGTCAGTTAGCCTAAGCAAGGTTTTTGAATGCTGTAATTTAAATGCTAGGCACAGCTATTTTGCCTGCAACAGAAAGGTGTGAAAAATAATTTTAACAAATGTATGTAATCAAGAAACAACAGAGAAATTGCTTTAGAATGGCTGTATAGCAACTAGAACACAAGTCCCAGTGTTTTTAGATTTACGGTGCATCAGTTCTCTAACCAGCATGGATTTGCAGCCAGAAAGGTTTGTGTATTTGCCAGCAGGAAAAGAAATGAGATTGTGAGGAATGCTTTTCAATACTCATTTCTATTTTTTTTTCCTGCTCCTGCAGAAGGTATCATGTTGTAGCTTTAGAACACCCGTCTCATTGCGCTGGTACGCAAAGCAAAGATGAATGGAAAAGCCCCTTTGGACTTAGCTCTTAGTTCCGGTGGAGAACGTCAGGAACAGGTCAGGCTTAGCCCTGACACAAGCACTACTTCTGCAGCAGTGCAGTGCTGAGGAACGTTCTGGGGATCTGTACATTGTTCAGATCCTGGGCTAGTTGGGTTAAATATTTAATTCAACTTGAAGTTGCAGGCCTGTGGGTGTGTCAAGGCACAGCAGACCTGTGTGTCCACTGTCTGGTACAGCGAGCATCTGGGCGAGAACTCTGTGCACCAGGGTAAGATGCAGCTGTGCATATATATCAGGATTTTTCTGGAACAATGGCTATGTGTGTATTTAGGTATATCAGACTTAAGAGATTGGTTAGTTACCCTTAAGTGTATGTTTAGAGTGAACATGGACGATTCATGTAAAAAGACTATAGAATGTGCTCAGCTTTTGTGTAACACTTGCTCAAGTTTCAGCGGTTTATGAAATTGTCATTGTGACTTTCCACAAAATTTAATCTGGGCCAGTCCTGATGCAACAGGGATCTCTCTTCTCCTTTGTTTCTTTTTTTCCTTCCCTCATTGTTGGAAATAATATTTTGTTTAGATTGCCAGGCCCATATTAGAAGATTGGGAAAGGTTAGTGCATCCTGGAAGGAGTTTTATTGTAAGTGGTCAGGTGAATCTCAGATTTATGTTCCCGGAGTGCTCCAATAGCCACAGCAGGAGCAAAGAATTACTTAATTTGCGTATTTTTTACTACTGTATCTTACAGCAATGAAGCCAGTGACACCACTAAGACCAGAAGCGGTGAACCTTTATTCCACCCACCCCACCCCCCCCTTTTTTCTGGTGCTGTTTGGTGAATTTTTTTAATCTTTTTATGTGGAAGGGCAGGGAAATACTAGACTTTCTCATCTGGACACATTAAGGAGGGACGATAATATGTATTTTAGCTTTTAAAATGGTACTGCCATCTGAACGTCATAGGTAGAATGATAACCTGACACATCGTGCTTTTCTGTGTTGGTCCAGTTAGAGTTGGCAGCTTTAACTTGAACCTGATGTCTGCTTCTCTCTCTCTGCCTCTGTTCATACACAAATTTACCTGCGATTTGTATTAACTGGTTGTGCTAGGGGGCAGTTGACTCCAGGGGCTTCTGTAATCCAGGGCGGTAAAGGTGCAGAGAGAGAAGCAGGGGCTGGGACATTTGCTGTCCCCAGGGCCCTGCAGAGCCCACTGCCCTGGCTGGGCACGCAGCACCTGCAGCTGGGAACCACCCTGCACCTTTTAGATTCCCTACAGCTCGTCGATGCTAGGGCTTTTTCCACTAGATTAATGAAATCTTGATGACACTCTTCATAGCTCACAAAAGAGAATTGCTCAAGATCTGCGTCATATGAGTTTGCTATTATTTTTTTCTGCTGTCATTCCTTTGGCAAGAATTAAATCTAAATCAAGGGATAAGTCTGCTGCAGAAGCCAAGTGGAGGGGACCTGGAAAGAAAACAAAGCGCTGCCTGGAATTTAGTGACCTGGGCCTGATGAGAAGTTACGCACTGGTGTACTTGTCTGTGTAATGTATGCTCTGTGTCACGGCAGAAGCTTGTGTAGCTTTTCTGCCACAGAGAGGCATTCCCAGTTACTGCTGCTCTGCAGAGACGCAAGAATTCCCACCCTGTACCGATGAGCAGCAGGGTTTTACTGAGGAGGGGATCTGTGGGAACGTCAATCACTTGCCTGTGGTCCAGCATGGGAGTAAACCGTGCAAAAGCAGCAACCAGGGCAGACAACAGCCAACTAATGATGTAACTGCTGGGGTAGGTCCCGGGTGTGCCCGCGCTTGGTGTATGTGCCAGCTGTGTTTGTCTGTTGAAATGAGTCTCCCACACTACTTGCACTAATCCAGTATGGATCAGCTTCTCAGGCTGCTGGACACTGACAGCGAGGGGAATAAAGGCAAAACCAACATTACTATTTTCTGCATGCATGAAAAGCGCCTGATGGACAAGAGACTCGTTCTCTTTGCTTCGGAAATGTTATTCGGCAAACAGAAATGTCGTCTTTTGTCCGTCTGTATCTGTTTGAGGACCTTGCATGAGCTGTGGAAACGGCTGACTGATTCCTGTGTGTCTGTGAAACCAGCGTGGCTTCCTGAAGTGGTGTGCTGTGCTGATCCTTCCTGCAGCTGAGGGTTTGGCCCTGGCAGCGCGGCAGGGACCCTGCTTCCCTGTCCACCCTTCTGTGGCTGGGAGAAACCACACTCCACCAGCACAGCTTCTTCAGCTTGCGCTCTAGAGACAACATGTGCCAGGAAGCGTTAATGCTCAGTTCTGAAGATACCCCCGACTGGGTAAAATGGAAATAGTATAGCTATTGTGACCTGAATATCAGCACGTGGCTTTTGGGGCCTTTTGCTTTCGCTGGGATCAACTGGACACACCAGTAAGGTGCCAGCCATGGAAGCAGTGCTGCCGTTTGTCTCA
>NW_010395835.1:55140-57171 GCF_000710305.1 Buceros rhinoceros silvestris
TAAAGGTCCCATCCATGGAAGCAGTGCTGCCGTTTGTCTCAGAGCTGTCTCTGCCCTACTGTTGCATGTCTTGAAATAGAATGGTTTTGGTTAGTTAATAACCTCAGAGACTATCTGGATTGGTGTGTTGGACAAGATTTGAAAATAATTGTCGTCAGTTATGTGATTTGGGGAGCGCTTCAGCATCAAGATGGAAAGTATTATATAATTGTAATAATAATAATAATAATAATGACCCAGTCCACCAGCTAGCGCTGTAGGAAAGGCAGATATCCCCGTTATTGGAAGCATTCTTCATCTGCCGTGACCTTAATGGGAGTTGAGTTCTTTCACATATATCACGTTAAGGTGGAGTTATGGGTGGAAATACTCACTGGTACTGCTGAGAGGAACATTACAGGTATACTGCAGTTATTCTCCCTAACAGGTGATTGTCTGCAAAATGCAGAGACCTCCAAATATGTCAAGATTTTTGAGTGTTTAACAGTGTGTTTTTCACATCATATCTGGTAGTTGAACACAGTTCTGCCATGTAATAATGCAACTGAACCTATATAAAAACTAGCTGCTTAAGAAACAGATCTTCCCAAACAGAAAGACTGCAGTTTTCTTTTGGTCAAGGAAAAGGTAGAATTTGGTTCTCATTATTTCAGGATTTCAACAATCCTGAAAACACTTATTGAAAATGTCAGTGATTTTTAACTTCTTCAGAGCTACTGGAAATAATTTTTGGTTGGTTGGTTTTTTTTCCCCCCCTTGTGAAAACCACCACAGAATAAACCCATGGTAATATGGAGGCTTCAATTTAAAGATCACACTCTGATGCTTTCTCAATCGTCCCCAATCCCATTTTTAATTTACATTTATTTGTATGTATAGAGTGGCGTATGATCTTTCTGATGCAATTTAATCTTCATTTTAATTTGGTGGATGACTTCAGTACGTTAACTGCTGGCAGTAAACATTGGACATGACACAGACCTTGAGGTTTCCATAGGGACAATGTGATTCCCCGTGATTCTTGCATAGATACAGGTAAACCACTACTCTGCTCACGCCTGACGTTGGTTCCTAAGCTCACTTTTCTCTGGGATTGCTGAGCTATTGGGCATAATCCGGTTTTAGCTGGGTATTCAGGGCAGGTGCCACATCTTAACTCTCAAGCCTGCTTAGTCCACAGCAAAGAAGCTGCTCCATCTTGCTCAAAAGTAGCATAGTTCAATACACATTAAAAACAAATCAGAATATTCCCAGGCAGCCTGCTAGACTGATGTTGATGCACTGAGGGGCACCTTTATATCAAACCCAAACTCTTGTACAGACAGAGCATCAGAGGATGAGAGTTTGCAGGATAGAGAACTCGGAGACGTAAACCTTCTGTTTGGAGCACAGGATATTATGAGTTTGGGAGGTATTGGTGCTTATCTGATGTTAAGGACACTTGCCAAGCTAATCTCCATTTTAATGCATTGGTTTATCCAGTTTCAAACAGCAAACATTTTAGTGGAGTAATCCTCTCAAGGCTTTTTCCAGCAGGAGAGATTACATCATAGAACATCAACATAAAATTATGAATCTTCATTAAGAAAGTCGAGCTTATTTTGCAGGTTTATGAAATGATGCCATGAATGTTGTACATCATCTCAATTAAAGTGTGATGCTATTAATGATTAGAAAACTATAAATTCTGACTTCTCTAGCACACTTTCTAGCAGGAACCAGCAGCATCCATACCTGACGTGCATTCCTAGCACATTCAGAATTAAGGAGTACCAATGTATACTTGCCCGGGTGGCCAAAGCGGCCAACATCATCCTGGCTTGTACCAGCACTGGTGTGGCCAGCAGGACCGAGGTGGGGATGGTCCCCCTGTACTGGGCACTGCTGAGGTCAAACATTGAATCCTGGGTTCAGTTTTGTCCCCTCACTGCCAGGAGGACACTGAGGGGCTGGAGCGTGTCCAGAGAAGGGCAGCGGAGCTGGGGCAGGGTCTGGAGCACAATGTGCTGAGGAGCGGCTGAGGGACCTGGG
>NW_010395835.1:57355-59269 GCF_000710305.1 Buceros rhinoceros silvestris
GAGGGGCTGGAGCGTGTCCAGAGAAGGGCAGCGGAGCTGGTACAGGGTCTGGAGCACCATGTGCCGAGGAGCAGCTGAGGGATCTGGGGACGTTGAGCCTGGAGCAAAGGAGGCTCCGGGGAGACCTTCTGGCTCTGACAACTCCCTGACAGGAGGTTGGAGTGAGGTGGGGGTTGGTCTTTTCTCCCCAGAAACAAGTGACAGGATGAGAGGAAATGGCCTCTAGTTGTGCCAGGGGAGGATTAGGTTGGATGTGAGGAAAACTTCATTTATGGAAAGGGTTGTCAAACACTGGAACAAGTTGCCCAGGGCAGTGGTGGAGTCCCCATCCCTGGAGGGATTTAAAAGACATGTGGATGTGGTGCTGAGGGGACATGGTTTAGTGATGGACTTGGCAGTGCTGGGTTAACAGTTGGACTTGATGATCTTAAAGGTCCCTTCCAATCTAAGAGGTTCTATGTATAAACAGAATATCTTTTATTTAGCATATTTTTTCACCTGATGTGATTTAACTTGACACAAGCTGGACTTACCTGGGGGTGTCTAATGGCTGCTCTTGTTCTCTTTTATGAGACCCTTTGGTGAGGAGTGAAATGTGAAACAAAAAGAACTATCCACATTAGTTACCCAGCGGTATGTGCATTGGTTCAGTGACCTGAATTATACGTGGTTAGTTTAGCACGTTTCTTTGAAGTGCATTAGAGCAAAAGGTAAGGAGAGATCCAAGATCACATGAATGACTTCTCTACCCTTTTCCCTAACACAAGCTCACTGACTGTAGAGTTGTTTGGAGTCAATTTATCAGTCATCCATGGAAATACCAAAAAATTAAAAATTGCTTTTTTTTTTTTTGACCATTATCACAAGACAGGCATGAATCTGGCTGTTAACCCAGATTGCCATTTATTGTTCACATTCTTTCTGTAGTTTTGACATCTTCCCTTTGATGCTTCTGGGAACAAAACACCACTGAATTCCTGTCTGTCTCTCAACTTGCCTAGTTTGTGAGTTCAGTGCTGAGCTGGCACTGGGTGTGTGAGCAAGGGTGCGAGTACATGCCACGCTTCGGCACTACCTGTCCCAGAGATGTCCTTGTCATCATGTACAAAAGTGTTTCGTCCAATATGGGTCACTCTGAGCCAGTTAATTTAGCTGTATGTTTCCTCTGTAATGTTTGTAGAGGCTGCGGGTGCAGTACTCGGGTATTAAGAGAAAAAGTTGGTTTGCTGGGCTGGGGGTGTGCATGTATACCCAGTACTTGGTGTTGGCTGCTTGATGTTGCCGGCGGTGTTTTTAGCAGCCGAGTGCTGACTTAGTGAATATTGCCATCACTGCTGTCAGTGCAGGGACCAGGACTGAATGCCTACCTGGCAGCCAGGTGATGATATTCCCCTTACAGAGCCTAGGTCTGATCAGGTTTTGTGGGACATGATGTGATCCAGCATCTCTGCCCTGGCCTCTCTCCCTGCACCGGGAAAAGGCTTTTGGGGTCTTCTGTTACCACCAGCTGCTGGAATTCCTTAAGCCATCCTCTCATTCAGTGCGAGGTACCATAACACGTTCCCTTCACAGCCATATACTGCTTTTCAAAGGACATTAACACTTTTTGGTGTGGTGGCCACCTTCTCAGCCTTCTCAGTGGTCTGATGTGCCAGCTAATACACCTCAGGATTTTCTGCTTCAAAACATTTTGAAGTTTCTCTCATTTGGGTTTGATAATTTTGAAGGCAGGACTTCACTTGGCACAATGTTCAGACTATTTTCATGGGGTAATAGATGGTTTTCATTACTGAGATGTGAGCAGTTTCATCCTCAGGCATCACTGTAATGGCATCCTGAGAACAAAAGGTTGCAGCTCTTGATTCCTCAACGTGCAGCTGCCTCCAGGGTGTCCTTGACGGGGCCAGACACGCT
>NW_010395835.1:59358-69831 GCF_000710305.1 Buceros rhinoceros silvestris
GCTCTTCCTCTGAGTGCTCTGTCTCTGCAGCCTGGTTTCAGGACTAACTCCTATCTTTCTTCCCCTCCTAGATGCTGTTAGGAATTTCTTCCAGTTTTTCTGTTTCCCTCTCGCTACACTCTATCTTTTACTGAGAGTTTTCTTGCCAAAGCCTCATGTTTTGGGGAGCAGTGCAGCCATTTCCTATTCCCTCATCCTGGCCTCTGCTCAGTTCTGTCCCTTCGTCAGATGGGTTCACATCGCTGTTGTTCACCACCTTCTGTTTTATTTTGGCACACCAGTGCTGTCCGTCTTTTCTGGTTGTCTTCTGGCTCTCTTGCCTTCTGCCTGGCTGAAGTTTCCTGTTGTCACCTTTACAGGGTTCAGCAATGCGCTGCTGCCCGTCTATCGGCATTCACTTTGTCTCACTGGTAGTGGTGTGCCGGGAAGGTGCTTCCGCAACATCCCTCCTCTCCTGCCATCCAGCATTTCTCCATCAGTCCTTTGGGCAAATGCATTCCTTAGGCTGTGTCTCTCTCCTATTCTAAGTTTTCATCTGAAAACAATCTCCCCCTTTACAGGGGAAGGTACAACCGAAGGCATGAACTCTCGTCTACCTCATGTTTTGTTCAAGTTGTCACTAGGAAGGTGAAGTTTTCCTTTCCCAAGCTCTCAGCTTTCTGTTTTTGAAGGCAGCATCCTTAGGGCAAACACTTAAGTTTGCTCTGTGGAGTTCTGCCCAGTCTTATTACTGTAATAAAGAAGAACCAGCAGACAATAATGTAGCTTTATTTTCAGCTCTCACTGTGCTGCCTCACACAGGGTGAACAATACCTTGTTCTTTGCTCTTTTTCGTTTAAGAACCCAAACGTGTGTGTCTGTGCGTACCTGTGTGCAGCTGCAGTGGTGATCAGTTTGGTATTTGCAAGAAGGGCCACAGCAGAGCAGGGCCTTTTGATCTCAGTTTCAGACTGATGCTGGACTGCTCTGAACAGCAGGATGCAACATGGCAGCTCCATCCTCTGCTCTCCTCGGGGTATTAAAGAGTAGTGCCCCTTGTTGCTCAGCGCCTAGCTTTTGTTCCCTGTTTGGTGGCAATACATGACCATTGCATTTATTTTGTTTGGTTTTCATACCTGTATTTACTAGACCGGAAAACAAGTAGCTTCCAACACTTTAATATTGTCACTGCCTTATTTACATGAAAATTTAGACGATCCCAAAACTTTAAGCCTTGTCTATTCCATCTGATTTCACAGCATTATTATTCACTGACTTTCATGTCATGAAAAATACATTTCCATCAAAATGGACAGGAGGACCTCTAGCTATTGAGATCTGACTAAAGTAGGTAGCATGAGAATTTGCTTTGGTCCCGTGGAGGTGTGGTAATGAATCTTTTAATAGCTCCTGCTCTGCTACCTTGTCCTTATGGAGTGCAAAATATGTCTTTGAAAACACTCCCATTTATTGTAATGCCTCATAAGTGGAGAAAAAGAGACTGAAATTAGGCTATTGTGTGTTGTTGCTTTTTTTGGAAGGAATATTTCCAAAAAAGGTGCTGGAAAAAAAATACATACGTTGTGAATTTCTGGCATGAAAATCTGTAGTAGTAAGACCTGATATGTCCTTGCATTGATGAAGAGGTAAATGATGGCCCACAAAGATCCCTGAACACCCTTTACGAGTGTAGACCAGCAAAGATCTGCCTCATCTTGGTCTCTCTGTGATCAAGCTGGTTTCCAGTGGCAGAGCAGATTGTCTCATGCTGCTTCAATTTACTCCTGCAGGTCACTGCAGTGGCTGTGCTTCTGCAGTCAGTGGACTTTTCTTCGCTGTCTGCCTTCCTGCTTGGAACTGGGACAATTTCAATAAGTTAATAATATATATTAGTAGTAAAGAAACGCACCTTAAGTGTATTGATTAGTGTAACTGAAACCTTAGCAGCCTAATCTAAGAATTATTTTTAATAATAGCAGAGAAATAAAGAAAACCAAAACCATGGCTACTACTGCGAGAGAAAAGGTGCACTCGCCTTTTTGCTGCTCCTCAGAGTCCTGTGGTTTCAGTCTCGGGAGTAGGGGGGTTGCACTATGGAGACTTGTCAGCATCCCAAGCTCTATGCGCGTGGTTGTGATGGTGATGATTTCTGCCTCTTCAGCGTCCAGCTGGAGCTATTTTTATTCACTTCCTAACATGCTTTTGCACCTTGGTCTTCCTTAGTTGGTCTGTGACTGAAGTGCTGCTACCTAGAGCCTCAGCACTGAGATGACCTGAAGGATGAGCTGGGGGAACGGCATGGTGGGGTGGATGTGCTCCCTGTAACCCTCACCCAAGCAAACAGTGATTCCAGCTATCAGACAGGTTGTGGCTCAGAGAGGCTCCTGCCAGCTCTCCTGTGGAGCCTTGGGCTTAGGGTCAGGCAAAGTGCTTGGCAGAAGATGTTCTGGCACAGACAGCTGAGGGCAGCAAATGGTTAAAAATTTGCTAAGCAACAGAAAATCTTGTTTCATTCTCACAGAAAAGGAACATTTTCCTTTTTGCCTTTTATTTTTTTTCCCCCAGATAGTTAAGTCTCAGTGTCTCACGACTGCTTGAAAAATCAGAGAGAGCTGGAAGAGAGGGTGAGAGCCTGTGGGCAGCTCTCGCGGAGCACAGGCAGCTTTTGCAGAGGGACTGCCATACCAGTGCCTGTGCAATCAGTACAAAATTCCCACTCCCCCCCGGCTGCCGTGCCTCCTGGAGGAATCTGTGCCAGAGTACTGCATGTGTACAAACAGTGTTTGTGCTGCTGGGGGGACCCAGCTTGTCGCCACGGCTGGAGGTGGTTTCGTGCCTGGGCACCGAGTGGTATTGGGCTGGTGTCGGTGGGTCCCGGTTAGGAACATCTGACCAGGCTACAGTTGAGGGGATGCAGCTGACAGCAGGAGTCCAGGCATTTCTGTGTCAGTGCCTGTGTGGCATCATCCCAGCTCCCCGTCTGCTACTTGTATGCTCTCGGGTGCTTCTTGGAAGAACTTGGTTTTCAGGCAGCTTGCCGAAAAAAACAAAACGTCGGGGGGGAAACAACTACTTGTATGCTCTCGGGTGCTTCTTGGAAGAACTTGGTTTACAGGCAGCTTCCAGAAAAATAGTAGCTGCTGGGGTGAATAAGAAGTCACCTCAGCACCCCTTGTTGGGTAAATGTAAATGCTTCCCCGAAGCAAGTGTTAGTTACTGGAATATGAAAAATGCAATCCCTTTTGTCTTAAACGCATGGGGAGAAACTCTGGCCAATGCTGCCTAGTTCTCATTCCTAAAATACCAAGCAGGGAAAAGGAATCCGTCACTTCCAGCTCTATTTAGGCTTTTTAACGCAGAACCTACCTGGAACCATTCAAAGCTGATAGATCCAGAGTGAACGATAAGGGCTTGCTATAAACAGGCAGTTTTCAGGTGTTATTTGTGTTCCTGTTATGCAAATGGTCTTTGCTGTACTTTGGGAGATAAAAATAATACATCAGAATGGATTTTGCCATGCCCAAAGTTTTGAAATCTGGGTATGTCTGAGGTTTTCCCTTGGTAGTCCTACAGACAGACTGTCAGAGGATGACTGACAAACCAGAGATTACGTCCCTAGATACTGTGCTGAAGGAGGGTGTTTTCTCCTGGCAACGGTCCGCATTTCTGCATGATGAAAAAACCAGCCTCCCCCTCTACTTTCCTGTATACACCCACAAAAATAGGAGGAATGCGTAGTTCAGGATATGTACAACGCAAGCGTGGTCTGGCTCTGTTTTGTACCGGTTATCTTAGTGGGAGGAGGAACTGATCCTGCATCAGGGAGCAGAGCTGTACCATCCTGTGACCTTGCTCCAAGGAGAATCACAGAATCAGTTGGAAGATTTTAAGATCATCAAGTCCAACTGTTCACCCTGTACCTACAGGGTTGCTGAACCATGTCCCTCATCATGACATTGACATATCTTTTAAACACTTCCAGGGATGGGGCACTCCCCCACCTCTCTAGGCAGCCTGTTGCAGCTCTTGACAATCTGGAGATTGCCATCCCCTACCCATGTCAACTACCTAGTGATATGACTCCTTAATTGAAGATGCTATAATTTTATTTGTTAAGAATAATGAACTACTTATTCTGACTAAACATCCTGGCTGCATCCAACAAGTACGTGTTTACATCGCTGGCAGTGTATGTCTGCTTTGCTTTGAAGTTTCCAAGTCTCACAGATTGCTCATTAAAAGCAGTAGGGCAGAGTTAAGAGGCGGAAGAGAATCAGGAAGAGGGTCAGTGTATTAGGTCACAGTTTTGTTAGTAGACAGAAGTTATTACGGAACGGTGTGAAGTATTGGTAGAAGGCTGGAATGGGGTTTAATTGCTGGCAGACAATAATGATCGATTGGCAGTGGCCCGTGGGGACACATCTCCCTGCTGATCTAGCTCAGGAGACCAGCACCCAGCATCATGTGCTTGGTGAAGTATGTACCCAGGCTTCTGCAGGGGCAGAGGCACACCCCAACAGATGCTTTTCTGGTGTTGCTGTATCTGTGTGTGCCCAGCGTGCGCCTGCCCCTCGCCTGTGTGAATCACTTGTGGCCCTTTCCTGCGAGGGACTCTCCCCTCCTTGGCAGTGACTGCTGGGATGGTCACACAAGTCCTGTGTTGGGGCAACCTTTTGTGGGAAAGCGGATGGCTTTAGGCATGGCACAGGCGTCAGGAAGCAGTGCGTACCTTCGGCTGTGCGTGCAAATGCTCAAGAACTGCGTGTAAATCATGCCATGAGAGCCTGATGTGCAGCCGGGGTTTCCTGCTGCGCTGGAAGCGAGCAGTGGCTGGGTTCTGGAGCACGGCAAATCGGGACCGGGGGCTGCAGCCAGCTCCAGCACAGCATGGTATCTCCTTCCTCGAGGAGTGTTTGATCCTCTGGTAGCAGCTCTTACTCAGGAAGCTGGCTGAGGTACCCACACAGCCAGAACCGTGCATTCCACCATCCCAGTCAGAACTCGGTCTTCCTCTTGCCTCTCAAGGAAATGCTCCGGAAAATATCCACCTCCTTGGCTAGAGGGTGACCATCAACACTTGTTATGACTCGAGGGTGATCTCAGGTTGATAAATTTGGATATTTGTCTTTGGGGAAAGAGAATTCCTGCCTGCTATGGCAAATACCCTGATTGATTAGTGTTTATGATGCTTCTATACATCTGACATCTTGATTTTCATCCAGAGAAAAGTGGCTGCTCTTGAACTGGTAATCTGAGATTCTGTGCTCATCTGCCCAGGCACGGTCCCTTCACTTGTCCTCATTCCTGTATATCTGAGTCATACAAACAAAAATGCCTGATGCTGTATATCCCTGAGCCTGATGCTGTATATAATTTTGTAGGGCTCTGTCAATGGTGGTTTCCAGATGAGATAAATCTTCTTTTCTTTCAAGTTTTAGAGCAATCCGAATATTCACATTTGCCTTCTGCCTTCATATACTGTACTGTTTCAAGTAAACAGTGCAGCATCGGGGTGCTTCCTAAATTAGTTTTTTCCAGGGAATCTTACCATATGGGCGGTCTAATCTGTGGCTCCCGTGCTGAGCTCTTTCTGCATGGCTGGGATCCAGCCAATGGCAGGAGGAATCCTGAAGGCAGCTACTTTGTAGGTGCTTTTTGCCAAAAGTAGGTTGTAGTGAGGTGGGCGTCAGTCTCTCCGCTTGAGTAACAAGTGATAGGGCAAGAGGAAATGGCCTCAAGTTGCACTAGGGGTGGTTTAGGTTGTATATTAGTAAAAATTTCTTCACATCAAGCACTGGAACAAGTTGCCCAGGACAGTGGTGGGGTTCCTATCCCTGGAGGGATTTAAAAGACACGTGGATGTGGTGCTGAGGGGACGTGGTTTAGTGATGGACTTGGCAGTGCTGGGTTAACAGTTGGACTTGATGATCTTAAAGATCTCTTCCAATCTCAATGATTCTATGATAATCCATATAGTTCTTTGCAACGATTCACTTTGGAGCTCTTAGGTGTGTAACACTCTTCTTCCTAGTGCATGAGTGAAGCGACGTGTGGTTTTGTGAGTGGACGATGTGACAGTTGTGGCTCATTGACTTCTGGTAGCGACAGCTTTGCTTAAATTGAGGAGGTTTCCGTTTTTGCCCTCTTGGAGACACTCTGCCTGGGAGCAGAGGACAGGGGAGCACAACATCCCACTGGCAGGTGTTGCTTTTGGTGGTAGGATGCTTTTAGCTGTCTTGATGCCAATAAAGGAGTACATAGATGGCACTGAGACCTCCTGCTGTGGGAGGCAGGAGCACTGCAGCCCTCACCTCAGGTGAAGGCTTGATCCAGGCAGGTGACCACTCAGTTGCAGCTCCTGCACTAACATTGGGTGGAGGTTCTGTGTGGTACTCGTGTAGAGTAAGGGCAGTGATGTTTCCGTGAGGTGGTGAAGGGGTGACAATCCAACCTGCCAAACAGGAGCCCCACCATTGTTCTTTGCTTCTTGTTTACGTGAGAAATGACATACCCAGACATATCCTCACCTGCTGGTTTCTCATCTGGGCAACCGTGGCATAAAGCAGCCACCGCTATGTGAGGACACATCCGCTGTGGCTCCTGGTCACCCTCCAGCCTTTGTTTGTGCACCAATACCAAGAACAGTGATTTTCCACATGCGTGATGTAGCCTATCTAATATTATGATGTGTAAACACAAGTAAAGTATTCATAAATATAAATATTTAAATTAAAAAAAAGAGCTTAAGAATCTCATGTGGGTTTTCAGTGCCTTGTGGAGATCACCTTTGTCTGAGGGCCCCCGCTCTGGGTCCGGGCAGCTGGCAAAGCTGACTGTAACACAGGGCTTTATCTACAGCGATAACGTGCATCTTCTGAGCGGGGGGCCTGGGACCTGCGTTTGATGAAATCTTTACTGCACAGTTACGGGAGAGCTGGGGAAACCTGTTGAGACGAGGTGCTTTGGTCTCTGGTGTAGGAATTAATTTCTTCAGACAAATACTGTATTTGCACAGATGCTGCCTTAATCTCAGCCAGTGTGTGCAAATAGCAAATTAATTCTAGTTCTGACAGTTGCCTCTCTATGTTTAACTCTTTCTGTGGCTAAGCACTTGCTATTTCATGTTCTGAGAAAACATAAGCTGATTTTTTTTTTTTTTTTTTTTTTTTTTTTTTTTTTTTTTTTTTTTTTTTTTTTTTTTTTTTTTTAAATATGACAGAACTGAACAAGATGCTGGGAATTGTCCCACCTCCTCGGAGCTTCTGGGGGTTTGCAGAATTTTGTTTCAACAGTTTGTTGTTTTAATATTCTTTAAAAGGATGTGCATATACTTTGCAGAACAGTAAGTCATGAACGACTGTCTTGCACGTGCTGAAAAGGGTTGCGAAGCAGAAGGATTGTGGTGACACTTTCTGGTTTTCCCTATTGCACTTTAGTTATTTTCCCCTGACTTCTGTGCTTGAGAAGTCTGGTAGAGATTGCTGCTTCCTACTGGCTGTCAGACTCTGAATTAGCAGGAGCACGCAGCCCGTGCAGCTGGGGCTTTGGTGCTTCGCTCGCTATCGTTTCAGAAGGTTTCCATTCATGCCGAATTGGTACCCAGCCCAAAGCCCTGGCTTCTCTCGAGCCCCTCGGTGTGGCTACAGGACTCCAGTTTAGTATTCACTGGGAGAGATGCGCCGATGCTCCCTCGCTAGACCTACGGGCTGCTTGTTGGAGCCATAAGGGAATGAGAGGAAGAATCAGCCTGTGTGTTTATGTGGCTGTGCTCCAGTAAATATTTTGATGCATCTGCTGCCAGTAGCCCTGCGGGCGGGTGGTGGGAGCCATAAGGGAATGAGAGGAAGAATCAGCCTGTGTGTTTATGTGGCTGTGCTCCAGTAAATATTTTGATGCATCTGCTGCCAGCTCTGGTCTGAGGGAATCTACCTAGCATTTAAATTTTGATGGGGAGCTGTTTTGAATAATAACAGTGCAGCCGGCTGTGAGTCAGTGCATGTGTGTTGACTTAAAAAAAAAAAAAAAAACCTCAAAGCTTAACGCTTGCTGAACGCTGAGCTGCAGTGCTTTGCTTTCTCCCTCCTCCTTTCTTCTGTTCTTTCTTCTCTTGACTTCCTCGGTTTTGTTTTGCTTTTGAGGGCATTTCACATAGATTTTGTCCACTGGGGGTGGGGGGGGTGGGAGGGGTGAGAAGAATAAAAAAATACCCAGCCAAAATAAATCCTCTCCAAAAACTCACAAGTAGCTTTTGCAATGGGTGCTGTAATGGGTACGTTCTCTTCTCTACAAACGAAACAAAGACGACCATCGAAAGGTAAGATCTCCTGTTTTCCTTCTGTATATTTGCTAGGAGATAAATTTATTTTAGGAAGGGAGAAGAAAATGAACATGTGCCGCTTGCAAGTAACCCAACAATGTTCATGTGAGGTGTAATTTGCAGAAGAGAGTGGGATGCAAGGTAGTAGAGGAAACGTGTGGGCATGAGGAAATTGCTGTGGAGGGGCTTGCTGGGGGTGAAAGCATCTGAAATACTGTAATTCTTGGTTCTGGCGTGTATGAGGAAGAGAAACTCTGGGGCTCCATATGCAGAGCACTTGCAGAAAAGACCTGTTTATTTCCAAATCTCATGGTTTATAAACCCCTTGAGGAGGGAATAAACTGTAGAAACACAGCAAATTCTTCCCAATACCTTGTGGCTTCTTTCTCAAAGTATTGTTAGAGTCAGTGTGGCACATTCAGTAATCCAAGAGCAAGTGTGCAGTGCTAATGGTGTGTGTGTGTGTGTATGTGTGTGTGTGTGTTACAAAGATTATCAAGAGGGGGAAAAATTAGGATGTTTCCATAAAGAAGAAGAGGAGGAGAAGCTCATGGAAAAAATGAGAAAGTAAGCAGCCATCCCAGGGCTTTTAATCCTTAAATCTGTAAGTATCGACTGTGAAATGCTGATTTTCCAGGAGGTCTGGTTTGTGTAGTATTTGCTGGAGCTTTGCTCAATTTCCTTCAGGGTTAATTAAAAAATTCTAGGGTGCCACTGAACAGAAAGTTGAAAGCACTGTCGGGGGCATGTCTGTACTATGCAGAGTGAGTATTGTTTAGAAAACAAAAAGAAACTTCAGCGAGACTCTCTGGTATTAAGAAATATTTCCTGCCAAAACCTCTGCATTTCACAGTGTCAGTATTTCCAGGGCAGATCTCTCTTTCTGCTGGATCTGTTGCTCAGTTCATATATATACTTCTGAACTGCAAGTTCTTATGGATTTTCCAGCAACTTAAGAATCGTCTTGGGGAATGTCAAACATCAAGTAATGACCCCAAAGAGAAGGGGGCAAGAGCTGTGCGGGGGATTTTACTGTGGCAAGTTCATGAGCAAGTGTAAAATTCTGTGTTTGTGGTAGGAGCCAGGTAGGGTAGGGAACGTTTTCCACTAGAGTGTGCGTGCATGGTTTACAGGGCACCTTTCTGCGTTACTATAATGCAGCCATAGCTGTGCCATCGTCTGGGATGTGTGTGATACTATCTCTGATGCAAACATAACTGTGTGATTGCCTAGGCACTGAGTCACTCGTGAAGCTGTGAGAGTCCCGTTTAGGCACTGTGAAGTACACGAGAGCGCTGAACACGGCGCGCTGGGCGTGGTGGCTGCTGTGACACTAAGAGGTGCCGGGAGCCTGGGAGCTGGATCTGATTTCCACTAAACGCAGATAACTTGTGGCTGAATGTGTCTGTTCTCTGCCACTTTGTTGTCTCGTGATTGGCTCAACTCTCCAGTGGATGGAAGAAATTGCTTTTTGCTGGAGTTCACAAGCAGTGAAAATCTAGCATCTGGTCACACATTTTAACATTTGCAGTGGGATTCGATCTTGCTGATGCCTGCTGGCAGTGGTTGTTCAGCTATATTTATCAAAACTTGTGTTCTCAGAGATCTCCTCTTGGTTGTGAAGTGTTATCCACATGGCGTTGCTGGTCAGTAGGACACCCCGTTTGAGAGAACAAGTTGGAAGAAATTCTTTTGATTTTCTTGGCTGTTTTCAAAGTCAGTATGGTATTTCATGCCTTTTTGTCACTATTTACCTGGCAGGGAAGAGCATTACAGAGCTGTGCTGCTGGTTTCAGCTGGCTTAAGCCAGTTGCAGATGTTCCTCTGGACCGATGGATCTCCCCAGATCTCCAAACAGGAATGTCAGAGGCGTGTTTGCCACACATGCCTCTAGGATGCTTTACGTTTGTGTTTTATGCTGACTGAGCACTTCACCTTGTCAGCAACAAAACACTAATGTGTGCTGGGCTTGAATATGATCTGAAATTGTTCTTCTTCTGTGAGCTAAACAGTTTGTAGAAGTTAATCACCACTACCCGATGGATTCCTTAATGTTGCCCATCTGTTCCCTCAGCATCTCCTCTGGCCACCAGCCATGCTGGTGGCCTTCGCTGGGCCGTACTCTAGTGTATCCATGTCTGTCTTGTACTGGGGGGCCCCACACCGGCCCCAGCACT
>NW_010395835.1:69878-72642 GCF_000710305.1 Buceros rhinoceros silvestris
GTGGGCCGTCCTCTAGTGTATCCATGTCTGTCTTGTACTGGGGAGCCCCACACTGGCCACAGCACTCTGGATGTGTTTGCACAAGGATCAATAGACCCAGCGCTGGCTGCTTGGTGGTTGGTGCAGCCTGCTGTGGGGGTGGCCTTCCCTGACAGAGAGCACTTTGCTCTTGGTGTCCGGGTGTAACTGCTCTGTTTGATATCACTCTGTCGCTCTTCTGTTGAGTAAAGTGTTTATTTTATTATTAGATTATCATCTACTATTATATTATTTATTTTATCTATTGGTGTTTATTTGAATATTGCAGGATTTATGTATGAGTTAAATACTATTGCTAAAACAAGGGCTTGAAAAAATAGTTTTAAGAGGACTAGATCCACACCTCTATAAATACGCTGTTCTCTTGATAAATATGTGCTCTTCCAATAGCTGGAAGACAGTTTGTGCAGCCGTTTCTGGCCAAGCAGCTCACCCATGTATCTGAAGTGATGCACCTCTGGTGTAATAAACCAAATGCAATAACCACAATTTTGTGGTTTTAATTGTTTTAAGAATAGGTCAAACAAGCAGCTTATGTCGAAAGTTTTCAGAAATTAGTTAATGTCAATAGGCATGTGGTGGATCCTGGCGGAGTGGCTGGGTCCAAGGCGCTGTCAGTGGGACTGGTGCCTGGTTCGCTCATTCCAGCTGTGAGCAGCAATGCTGGAGGATGTATTGTAGTGCTGTTCAAGACTTAGAAGACTTAATCCCTTGTTTTAATGAAAATGGGAGCCTGAATCGATAAAGGCAGAAATAGCACAGAAATTACCTTAAGGTGGAGAGCACTGGTCCTTCAAGCACAAGACCTTTTCTTGGGGAATGGACAGTGTTGTGGGTTTGTAGAGGAGGAGATAATTTGTTTGGCCTGAATGGAAAGACTTAATCCAACATAATTGGACATCTTGTCTGGGCAGGTTACAAGCCATGCACCCTGTCCTGCGGGATAAAGATTTCTACCTCTTTCATTTGCAGTCCTATCAGTAAAGCTGCAGAAGCTTTCCCTGTTCGCTGGAGTGTCCCTGGATAGTCTGAGATTAGTGCCGTTTGCTTTGGTAGTAGCCCAGGGCAGTTCCACAGATTATCTGTACATTTCATTAGAAATTATTTCCTCTGTTCTCCTCAACTGACAGCATTTTAATTTCATCTGCTGTTGGGATTCTTCTTGTCTGCCTTTTCCAGCATTCGGAGTTGGCCTAGTGAAAGATAATACCTCTTTATACCACCTTTGCTTTGCTCCTATCTCAGACCAGCAGAGCTATGCAGCATTCCTGGGGTCCTGGTGGAGCCTGTCTTAGGTCCTGGAGGACAAGCTGACCATAGGCCAGCAGTGTGTCCCTGCAGCAAAGGTGGCCAGCAGCCTCCTGGTCTGCACTAGGAAGAGTGACTCCAGCAGGTCCAGGAAGGTGATGCTTCTCCTCTGCCCAGCACTGGTGAGACATCCGCAGTGCTGTGGCTGGTGCTGGGCTCCCCAGTACAGGAGGGACGGAGAGCTGCAGGACTGAGTCCACTGAGAGGCCGTGAGGAATATTAAGTGATTGCAGCAGCTGGCATACAAGGAACATCTGGGACTGTCCAGCCTGCAGCAGGGAAGGCTTAGGGGGGTTTTATCAGAGTGGAAAAATGCCTGATGGGGACAGTAGAAGTAATGGAGCCAGGCTCTTCTTGGTGGTACTTAGTGACAGATCAAGGGGCAATGGGCACAAATTGAAATACAAGAAATTCCACTTAATTAAGAAAAAAAAATTACCGTGAGGGTAACTGAACACCGGAACTGCCCAGAGGGACTGTGGAATCTCCATCCTCAGAGATACTCAAAGCCCAGCTGGACACAGTCTTCAGCAACCTGCTCTAGTTAACCCTGCCTTGAGGAGGGTATTGGATGAGACAATCTTCCGAGGTCCCTTCCAACCTAATCCACCCTCTGGCTCTTGGGTGCAAGGACTTGGAGTGCTGGGAACAGGAAGAAGCATTGAGAGCTCAGAACAGACCAAATGCCATCGAAGCTGAGGAGCGCTTGGTCCTCTCTCAGTACATTAGCAGTTAGTGCTTAGAGGCAAGATTAAGATGGACTTGAGGATTTCAAGTTGCCCGTGTGTCCTCCAACAAACATAAGCAATAAACTGATAAATGGGTTAGGGAAAAAACCCCAACCCACCACAGCAGAGGGCCAGCACAGCCGATAACACACACACAAATGCATCCAACTAGCTGCAGAAATAGAGATTTTACGTGTGTTTTTACACTCTGCAGCCAATCATGACCACATTTGTGGCTAGAATCAGTCATTTCCATATTCGTCATGGAAACGTTCGGATCAGCGGATTGCCAAATCCGTTCGGATCAGCGGATGGCACTGTGCAGAGGGGGATGGCCACACTGCCATTTGTGGGCAAATTCAATTGCAGTAGAAAAGGAAAATTGAGGACTGAGGGATGAGCTGTTTGCTTTTTCTTTTCTCTAACCTCCACTCTTCCCTCCCTCCCTCCCCCCCCCAGCCTGTGAAAGTGAAATATAACTCAACTATTTCTCACCTGAATCTTGTTGGTCTTAGAGCTGCTGGCCCCAGCTCTCACCCTGCCTGCACCAGCAGAAAGCAGCACCCAGCTCTGAGTTGGGAATGTGAGTCTGTGGAATGTGAGTAACCATATTTTGCTCCAAGACCACCCAAACCTAAACTATCACAAAGAGCCTGGCACAGTTGTTTAACCTTGCAAGAGCTAACAGC
>NW_010395835.1:72827-73100 GCF_000710305.1 Buceros rhinoceros silvestris
CCATTTTTTATAGTGACCAGTTTCTAGACTTTGTTTTGAAGGAAAGTTTGCTTTGAAATGGCTTGTTGCCCGAAAGCATCAGATTTGGTGTCTGACCAGCTGCATTTTCAAGTGTTTTGCTTACCAGGAAACCACTCAACATTGCTTGGCTTGTCAGTCTTCATAAGAATATCAGACTGACTCGAGCTCCTAAGGTTGCTAGTCATGGCCGTGCCCTTTCAGTCCCCTGAGCTAGAAAAACCTGCTTCTCTGCCTACAACTAGAAAAGTGGTT
>NW_010395835.1:73242-92280 GCF_000710305.1 Buceros rhinoceros silvestris
TTCTGCCTAGACCTACAGCTGCAGAATGGGGATAGTAGATTTGGGCAGAGGAGCTGCCCTGAGATTTTCTTTGCCCTGTTATACACCATTGCAAAATAACTTTTTGTAAGCTATTTACTGCAGTTTTATTCTCAATAGGCCTTTGAAATCCATCTGGGAGGAGCAACAGACTTGCTTTTATCCCTCAAAAATCTGTTCAGGTTGGCAGAAAGAAAAGCTTTAAAAGCTGCCCTTCGCTTGCTTCTGCTCCTCAAAAACTGCTGAAAAGCTGCTACTGTTGTGAATGAATGTGTGTGTCCTTAAGACTCGAACCGCACGGCCCTGTGTCCTGGGTGTTTTGTTAATGGAGATAAGATCTTGTTTCCTCCCCTGTTTTCCTTCCAGAGCAAGGAGAGCATCCTTCCCCCTGGTCGGAGACCTGAGCCTGCAGGTGCTTGAGCGAAATGTCTGATTTGGCTGCTTCTGTGCCTAAGAGCTCATACACAGCACAGACATCTCATTTTCTCTCCCTAGTCTCTTCTGACTGTCACCTGATACGTTCTGGCAGGTCAGGTACATGGTCAGCTGCCTGAACTGAAAACCGAAGGGTTGACAGGCAGTTGTTTCCAGGGAATTGTCTTTCACAGGTGTACAACAGAACTGTTTGGTGTAAGCACTCGGTCAGAAGCAGTTTGGAAAGATTGTGATGACCAGTTAAGTGTTTGTCAGAATATGCCACTTTGCGAGAAATGCTTCGGTTTCTTTGAAGTGCAGAGAGGTGCCTGGGAAGCTGTTCGGTGTCACAGTAACCAAACACCCCAGTCCCACCGCTGGGAGGTGCCTGTGATGGGGGGCACATATTTGCACCCAGCTTCCCTGTGTCCTCAACAACCCCGTGCCAGAGCTCATGTGGCTGTGGGTTTGCTTAGAAGTGGGCAGGACTTAGGGACCATGACTGCTTCCATTTCCCACTCCCCCATCTTCCAGCCAAAATTTCTTTGTCTCTTGGGAGTTGCTAACTCTGCATTTCTTCCCCTGCTGCTTGCTTTGTTTCCTGCTTTGCTTCCCTATGAATGCAACTCCTGGCAGTGAGGCAGAGGGATCTCAAATACCTGGTCTTATGGGTGGATAGCACTAATTAAAACAAGCCACGTGTGTCCCTGATTGCTTCCCACAGGCTTACAGCGCCTGCCTGAAATGCTGTAGTCAGACCCGGCTTGGAGCTTTGGGATAAAGAAAAATGGATGGAGGAAAGTACATTATACAGTGTGTAAGTAGTGTTGCATTAGTATATGAGTGTGCTTATTTCTTGCCCTTGGGTACAGGTGCTCTGTGCCACTCAAGGTGCAGCACATCCACACAGAGCCCTGAAATCTCACCACGAAAGAGGTGATTAGAGACATCAGCTTTGCGTGCCAGTGGGCTGTAGTGCTTTGAAGATGTGTTTTGCTCCACAGTAACCCAAAAGGGTAAAACAGAAAATATTCTCCAACTTTTGACTTCCAGCCTTGGTAATCTTTCAACCTTTATCATTACAGCTCTTCCATACAGCTCTTCCAGTGTAAATTACTGGATGTTTGGTGTTTGGAATGGGCCCTAAGAAGCATGTGGATTTTTGCAACTGGAAGTATTTAACACTAGATATTAAAAGCTTGGAACTTATTACTTAGCAGAGGTTTTGGCCAACTCCCAGCTTTACAGTGGTTAATGTCACCCAATATATAAACAGGAGTCAGTTAAGGTTGTACAAATTTTTTGTAAGAAAACTTACTGAGAAAAAAGCAGACCGAGGTCAACCGAAGCAAGTTATAAACTCATGCTGATTTTGGTCAGATGTAACTTGTACTGGTGCTGCTTGGGATAGAGAGGGTATGGTGGGGTAGTCTGAAGAGTTTAAACACACACACCCCTAGAAACAAAGCCAAGTTCACAGGAGGCAGGGAAGGTCTGTGCTGGCAGACAGACACGGGACCACAGAGCTGCCCAGGAGGCTGCCCCCCATACCTGTGGGGCAGGCTGAGGGAAGGAGCCCAGGCAGGAGGGAGCTGGGGCCCTGGGTACGGCAGGGGGATGGTTTAAGGAAGACATGAAGTGGGTAACAGAGCTGTCCTGTCCTGGCAGAGCTCTGCTACATCTGTTTGGCTTCTCTCAGTCCAAACATTACTTCCCTGACACATTCAACAACCACAGCTCTTCACACATGCCAGTGTTTGCTTTTCTCTGGCTCCACAAAAACTGTCCTTCCCCCAAGCTCATTTTGTGGGTGGTCAGAGGGGAAGTGCCCAGTATTTCCATAGATGGCCACAGCTATGGTCTCTAAAAGCCACTGGGCAGACACAGGACATTTTATACTGTGGCTGAGAACAGCTAATGGAGCGCATGATTGTGAGGACACATGTGCTGCTGGGGGCAGGTTTCCAGGAAACCCAGGAGACGCCTGCATCGTTCTGCTGAAGGCCCCTTACTGGAAAGGGAGAGTGTCACCTCAGAGAGGGTAGTCGAGTGGCTGCGTGCCAGAGATCAGAACTGAACATCAGGGGCTTTTAGTGCTCTGACAAAGTGAGTGTTTCTGCCTGTCAAATTTATAGGCAGGGAAAAATGGATGAAATAAGTCAAATTCACTAGATTTAGCTAGTTAGACAGAGCTCAGATGTTTTGACAACCGTTCTAACTTTGCCTGCCTGCAGCTCGAGGTTGAGTTCTCGGCTATATTGTCCCAGGCTGCTGTTGCTCTCTTCTAGTGAGTTATGCTACACATCAGCCCCACAGATTTTTTTTTTATTATTATCAGCTGAAACCTCAGGCAAGGCCCCTGATGTAGCACATCAAACGGTGTGAGCTGAGGCTTGCTCTCTGCAGGGTGTGCACACAGCCCTGCGAAGGGTGATGCTGTTACCTTCCCGGCTGCAGAATGTCAGGAGCCAGCACAGTGTCTGCAGGGAAGGACAGTTTCCCTTAGGGAAACGGTTTTATCCCACCCAGGTGAACCCCATGATGCAGCAGGGAGCATTGCCATCCCTTTGCACTTTTAATCCTCACAGTTCAAGGGATGTGCACGTTGCCAACTGAACTGGGAACGGCGCATGAAAGGAAGAAATGGGAAGCAGGAAACTTTTGTATCAGAGCAGGGAGGGTTGCTGTCTGCTAATCCCGATAAGACAGCATAATTGAATTGGCACACTAGTTTACATGCTTCGCTGGGAGAGTCAGACATGACCCCAGATGTGATACTAGCACCCCAGGAACTGAAAGCATGTCCTTGAGTGGGTCTGAATCCCTGTAACATGGTGTTTGTTTTTATCTAGTATTTTAACATGTGAGCTGACAGGAGGTCTGGTTTGCAGTCCTGTGCATACAGAATTAGCCAGGCTGCAGACAACTAGACAAAGAGCTGCATTAGGGCATGAGGAAAATGCTGTCTGGGTGGGCTGGTGTGTACTGAACTATGGGCAAAGACAAGCGCATGCAGTTCTGCAAAAGAAATCTGGTCCCCTGAGGTCCATCGCTGTTTATGTAGGCAGCAACCAGACCTGCATGCAGAGCAGGTTTGATGCTGGGACGGAAAGCCAACCAGAGGCTGAGCTTTCAGGAAAGTGCCTTTCATTTCCAGGACTTTAAGACATCAGAAGGGGCTACTTACTATAGCAATTTGGCATTCTCCTCTTGGCAGGAGTTGAGGACATTACAGCTGAGCTATTGCCTTATCATTTCTAATCACCTCTTGCGATGGTGCACTGGCCTGCACGTGGCTCACCGCAGCCCTCCAGGAAAGTACACTGTCAAACAGAGGGAGTGTTCTGATCAGGCGTTTTCTGGCTAATGTCATCAGCTATAGCTCTGTACGTGGCTACATTTGCATTTTTTTTAGCTGATGCTGCCTTTTGTCTTTCCTCTATCCTGACTGCTGATGGAGGTGAAGTACTTGCAGTTCAGGCAATCAGAGCAGTGTGAGCTCTCCTCGGGCACTGGCTGTTGCTGCTGTTCAGCAGTGCACGAGAGAAAAGCCAGCAGTGTGCCATCTTGAATGTCATCCACAGCCTGATCGGACCTGGGTGAACGGTTTGTAACTTAAATAGGGGGCTGTATCTGTTGGAACAAATGTGCTGTCACGTCGTGCTTACTACTGGCTTGTAAAACCTACAAAACATATTAGACTAAAAGTTTGGTCCAAAACCAGAACTTTCCTTTACCCCGTGGAATTTTTAAGATGTTCTGGAAATGTTCCACCTTGGAATGAATTTTGTCACTTTTCTTTGCATTGTTTGTTTTTAGCAAAACTATGTCCTTTTAGAGTTGCTGCCTGGAAATTATTGGTAGTGGGGAATTAGCTGGCAAATGTTGTTAACCTGCAGCCAGATCAAAACCAGACAGGCAGTTGTTAGAAGCTGCTGGCGTGTGAGGTTAGCAACCCAGCCCTGTGATCTCCATGCTGACATCTCGGGCTCTGATCACTCAGAAATCACAAAGTCTCATCCCTTCTGCCTCGGCTGCTTTCACCTTGCTTTTCACTCAGGCTCCAGCAATGCCGGGGCCATGGCCAAGCTAACGGCCCTGCCAGAGCTGGGAAGCACCGAGGAGCTTTGCTGCTCTACTTTAATGTTGTATCTGGCATTTCCGAGGGATGTGCTTCTGCTTGGAGACTAGTGCCTTAAAATGCTTACTATAGTTTCTGGTCAGGTCCTGTATTTTCAGTTCATATTCCTAAATACGCAATTCAGTAAAAGTGCAAATACTGGAGGCATGTGCATATCTGTTAATGTTTTCCACCAGCAAGAGCATTCCAAACTCTACTGAATTCCTGAAAGAACAAAAAGTGAGGAGCGAGCTTTGGTCATCTCCCTGGGTTTCTGCAAAGAGGTTCTTCCCTGCAGAAGCCCACACAAGTCATGCTCATTTACTTAATGGCTGTGTTTCTGTCCTGATAGCCATGAACATAAAACCATCTGTTTAAAGATCTTAATTTCCCTGTAAATTAAGCTCCTGAGTCAGGGCGAGGTGGTGACAATGCTGCAGGAGATCTGGATCCGTTGGGTCTGTGTCTCCACAGCACCCACTGCTCTGATTTTGCCAGTGCTTTGGGAATGTGATGTTGCCAAGCTGCAGAGTATCGGTACCCTTGGTCATCCTCACCAGCCTGCTGTCCTTTTTGTGTGAAAACTTAGAGCTGTAGAGTTTTGCCCAAGTTAATTGCTTGTCTTGGCAGCTTGTTGTGATTCAGTTTTATTGTATTTTGTTAAACGTTATGCTATAGCTCCCAATCATGTGGGATTTAGGAAGGCAAGAGGTCAAAGCTGAAGTATTGTTATTCCCTCTGTGAGAGCTGTTTTCTAGAGCAGAGACCATCCTGCCAAGTACTGCACAAGGTAGATGTTGTGCACGTGGATTTGCTGTGGACAGGGCGCTTGGCTCAGGAGCTCGCTGCAGCCGTTGCCAGCGGTGAAGGGCGAGGACGGCATTAAGCAGATAGTCTGACACAGCATTCACCTGCAGAAGCTTTTCTCTGCGACGCAATGCTCCTGGTTTCAGTCAACTGATGTTATGTGGCAGCCGTAGGATGGCTGCAATAACAAAGGACACTTTTAAAGACCACATCCATGAGTCGCTACCTCCTGTAGTGTCACCACCTCCTTGGCTTTCTGCAAGCAGCTAGTAGATTTGATGTTGCTGGTAGTTTCAGGGCTGCACTTTGAGAGGCTGACAATGCTGTGGACAGGCTTACATGATGCTGAGGTAGATGCAGGCATAGGTCTCTTCCCAGCATGGGCTTCCTGAGGTCTCGGTGTCGTTTACCGTAAGATACTGTACAGAGTGAACAGAACTCAGCAGTAACTGCTCAAATCCTTCTGAGTTACGTTCTCTGTGTGTTTTGAAATGCATCCTTGTTCTGATTCGGGGCACTGTACCCGTAGTCATGTTGAAGTTACCTTAAGCTAAGTGCCAGGACAAATAAACGTATGTTTTCTCTTTTCCTCCTGTTGCCCTGATTTTCCAATTCTGATCTTTCAGTAAACAGACGTTTGGTTTTTAACTGGCTGACTGCTGTGAAAGGTCGTGACTGCTGCGAAGGAACCTGCAGTGGGGAGAGAGGTGGAGGCACTAGTGTCTGCACTGGGAAAAAAAGCAGAGCACAAGTTAACTAAATTCTAACCAAGTTACTATTAAGGTGCTTTCTAGGTCTGGTTCCCAGAGAACAATGCATTTGTTACATGAAAATTTCTTGTAAGAGAGCCTCAAATTGATTTGCATTTCATGGTCCACGTGAGTGCGGAGACGCTGCCGGAATTGTCCCTTTCCCTCCTCTGTTTTCATTGTCGACATTTCAGAAAATGGAGGAAAACGTTTTTCCCTGCTGTTTGGTTCTTGGTTTCATGCATATGCATTTCTGTGAGCATGCAGCCGAGTGCACACGCCTGGAGTCTCTGCAGGCTTCTGTAGCTTTGAAACATAAAAAGCAGAAGTAAGATATTTGCGGAATTAAAGAGAATTTAGAGGAACAGCATTAGAGACTTAAAATTCCTGTAAATAAGTTCAGTCTCAAAACCAGCGATGAGTTTTCACCTGCCTTCTGCTTCCATCTTAGAGATGTTTGTTGGACCGCGGTAGGAAAGGAGATATTTACAGAATGAAACTGCTCACAGATGTGAGGGAAACTACTTGAGTTACTGTTTTCTGTTGATGCTCGCTGTAATGCAGCTTGCTGTTGGCATCACATTACGGAAGGGATTTATTGGTAAACAGTTTTGGGTGCTAAACCTGTTGAAATGTGGCAGTGCAGGGGAACACTGTCACTAAGTTGGATCACTTTATTTTTGCAGCTGTAATTACTCACCCTTAACACCTTCATAAAACAGACATGCAGATTGGTAAAATCCAGCCCCCAAAATCTCTTTGCTTCCCAGCTGGAACGTGTGCAAGCTTCTCAATTTGAGCATCTCAAGCTGGCATGTGACTCGTTTTCCCTGAGCCCCAGCTTTTAAAATTCAGCAAGTATAGGAGAAATGTGAGCCTGCCTTTTACAGCACCCTCTGAGGGGAGGGAAAAAGGTTGAAGGCATGAGGAATTTACCAAGTCTTGTCAAGCTTGATTCAGACTGGAAGGCATGGGGCTGGTTCTGCCACTGATGCAGCTCTCTTCAGTGAGTCCCTTCCCATTTGCTCTGGAGTTGCATGCACTGGCATTGCGGGTGGGCAGAGAGAGATCAGTGTATAGGTTAATTTACAGGCTTTTGCTCCCCTCGGTGGCAATAACCTACTTACCAGAGTGGAAGCAAAGCCTTGGTGTGTAGCTTCCTTCCAGTCTTTGTGGAGGGCTGGGAAGGAGGTGTCTCTTGCCTTCTCCCTGGGAGAGGGCTGGTGGTGCAGGGGGTGGCTGCAGCCCCTGCCCAGGTGGGCTGTCCCACAGCTCCCCCCATACCCCACTTCACTGGGTGTGCAGCGCCCACCAAGGGCTCTCCTCCCCCGGCTGGCAGAGTCCCCTTCCCCGCTGCTCAGCCTGAACTGCCGTATGCCACCACTGTTGCTCATGGGTGTGCAGGAAATACGGGGCCGTCACTTAGCAGCCGGCTCAGAAACGTGTTTACGTTTCAAATGATGGAAACCCTCTCTTGCTCGAGGAGGTTGAGTGGGGCTTCACGTGCCTGGATTTTCAGGGATGTTGCAACAGCAGTAGTTGGAAAGCAAGGAAGAAGCTTGTATTGCAATGAATGGTGTGGCCCGTGTTTCGTTTAGTAGAAATGTATTTCAGTTAAGAGCTTCCCCTCTAGCAGCTTCTACAAGTTCCCTTAGAGCCAAACAGGACCTGTCCTTCTGTGCGAGGGTGGCAGGCAGAAGTAGGACAGGGTTTTGTCCTTTTGAACTGTTAATACAGATCACACAAATGTAGCAAAAGATATGAATTTTTTAAAAAATACGATGAAACTTTGGAGATAACTTATTTTTTATTACAGCTGATATTGTAAAACACAAAGTGTGTTTTGATACCTTTCTTCCCTGGCGGAAAAGAGGGCAGAAAAGAAAATCCAAATTCATTCTTGATTAAAACCTCTTGAACCCTGTATTCCTTTTTCCCCTGAAAGGTACTGTTCAAAAAGACATTTTTCATTTCTAAAGCGCAAAGCAAAAAAAAAAATGTGGCCATCTCAATTGAGCACACACTGCTACTGTCTTCTGAAGGAGTTTTAGCAAGTGTGTGGGAGGATAAAACACCCAACATCAGCCTTGGAGCCGGTGCGGGGTCGAAGAGCAATGCAGCTTCACTCTAATGTATCCGTTTTCTCCAGCATGAGGCAGAAATCCTCATATCAGCTAGTTGAAAAGAGCTCCTGCATGTACAATATTGGTATGATTTACAGGATGATTTAAATATCTGCAGCTCTCCAAAGAATTTTGTCTATTGTGACTTGCATCTTCTATTGTAAATTTATGTGTAATTGTCATCTTTCACTGAAGGAGCCACAAAACTTAAAATATTTTTAGTAATTAGTTGTAAATACTAGCTCTGTTGTCAGCAGCAACAGTTTGGATTGTTTTAGTGTAGGAAAAGTGGGAGGGAGCCACTGTTTTGGCAAGTGGCAAGCAAATAGTCTAGCCACATGTTGCACTGGAGTCATTAAATCCAGTAGCAGCAAACATTCAGAGGCAAGTTCAGCGGGGAGTTTCTAGCTGGTGAAGGCAGCTGTGCTGCGTGCAGGTGAGGTGCAGGATGGTGGTCCTCAGAGAAAGCTTCAAACTGGACCTCACAGGTTCACCAAGACCCTTGGAAACCAGAGTGAACTGGTACTGTCTGTATCTCCAAAGAGTCTGGGAGGTGTTTCTAGAGGGTGGGTTCTTCAGTTGCTTTCCCTAAGCGGGTTCTAACTCAGTGCTCCTACGGATAAGCAGGTGGCAGGGCTGTGATCAGCATGCTGTGGAGAAAGCCTCCCGAATGACAGGATACGGGGGCGCACGTGTTCCCCCATCTCTTGCCAGACTCCGATGCATCCATGGTGTCACCTTAAGCAGAGCAACTGCATCACTTGAGGCTGTAGATACCATCCCTGCTCTTAATGGTCTGAGGATACTGGCATGAGGTAGCACTGCGAGGCTGGCGAGATCCTTGTGCGTACAGCTCAGAAAACTGTCTATGTGCTGCTTAAACTACACCATCTTTTATCACCTTAATGCAATGGTCTTTCTCTGTAAATTTATAAAACCAGAAGTAGGATTTTTTTGTTGTTGTTTAGAAAAACCCCATTGCCTTCATCCAAACATCTTGTCTGTCTGTAATATATGTGCTGACAAATTTTTTTAATTGTTGTCCTAGTTTGTAGCTTTTTCCTTTTTTATTTAATTTTAATCAAGCATGGCAGGAATAGGAATGATTGATATTGAGAAAAATTTGCAGCTACCGAAACTCAGCAGTACATGTCCTATCTCTGAGTATTCCACTTCTTTTCATCCTTCCAAATAAGCAGATTAGATTTTGCCTGAACTCAAGCCATTAAGCCTTCAAAAGATGAAGGTTCACGTTATTAAGCTTTTAAAAAGAAGTCCAAGGTCTAGTCCTAACTCTACTTTGTATGATAGGCTGTCCTCACTGTTTCACTTCTTCCTGAGTTTCAGGGACAAGCTAAGAGAAGAATATAAAGGAATGAGGGTTTTGCCCTTGGCAAAATGCAGTTTTTCACTCCCTCTCCAGCATGCCCAGAGCTAACAGGCCTCATGAAGCCACTGCAGGGAGCCGGGACTGAAATGATGTAGAAGAAGGTCAAGAAGTTCCAGCCTGAGTTACCTCTCGGGGTGGATGGGCTTTGTCTTAAGCAACATGGTAAGAGGTTAGGGTCAGAATGAAGAAGAGCTTGTGAAAACTCATTGAGAAGGAACCGCGCATCTGTTTACATGTGTACAAGCCAATGTCCTACGTGTCAGGAGCCCACGTGTTTATTTTTCTAGGTACGACGTGCATCTCTAGCTAGGACAGTCAAGGTTGCCTGGCCAGTGTTTCTATGTGTTTGTAAGCTTAAACACAGTACAACAAACAAGCGCCGTACCAGGCCAGCTGAGTGTTCTTGTATGGATACAGGAAAAATTGCTCCAAGGAAGCAGCGAGACTTTTTTTTTATTAAAAATTGGTATGAATTTCTAGTCTCAACATTGTTTATGTTCCTCAGTCTTAGTCAAGGGAAGAGTTACGTGGTGTCAATCTGCAAAAGGAGTGAAAAAGACGAAAGCAGAATGTGTTATCAAGGTGGTAGAGAGAATCCGAAGGGCCATCTTGCTCTGCCACAAAGTCAGGGAAACAATTTGCTTCCATTGAAGAAGGCTGTAAACTGTGTGTTGGAAAGCTGCTCCGAGATCTTCTTTTCGGCTGGACAAGGAAGTGACCCCTCTGATAGGAATTTTGCTTATTCTTACGATCCCACAGCGTTATTCTGAGCACTTTGACTCAGGTGCCAGAAGGGAGGAACTCTCAGGAACGGCAGCGACTGATGCAGCCTGGGCTATTGTATTACATCTGTATAAAGAGAGAGTTTGGCTCTCACAAACCCTGGGGTCTATTATTGTCACAAGCCATGTGAGATGGGACAGATGGGGACAGTGACTGATGGCAGCAGGAGCTCCACAACAGCAGCAGCTGCCTGGACACAGGAGTGACCTGCACTCCTCCTGGCTGGTGATTGCTTTTCCGTGGCTCCATGATTAACTATAACATATAGCAAAAACATTACCTCACGTTATATAGCCCACCCTTGGGCTAGTGCAAAAAAAGATTCCCTGTAATCCAAATCCTTCAGCTTTGGCTCACTGATGGGCGGCGGAGCATGGGGCCTGCATCTTAGTTTTCAGCATTTAAATTTTTTCAACCATCTGCTGAGTTACATCTATTGCTGTAATTGGTACCTGAGGAGGAGCAATGTTCTCTGAAAGCAGGAAGAGGATAAAAAGCTCTCCGTGGGATGGGCTCTGAGTTCGGGGGGGTACTGAAGGCTTTGTGCAGGCTGGTGAAATAGCTCAAGAAGGAGCAGGCGCCAGAGTTTTCAGGTTGGAATGGGTTGAGCGGGGAACTTTAACGTCTGATGTTTCCCCACCTCATCCATGAGCATATGCAGGAGAACAGGATCTTAGATGCTGCGTGACTAGCAATACGAAAGCGTGAATGTTAACATTCTTCCTTGACTCAACCACCTCCGTGTCCTTCAGATACATCTCTTTGAATCTCCTTTTCTTGTCCAAAGCCTCAGAGGTGAGGTGTGTCAGTGAGGACTTGCCGGGGTAGCGATGCAGAGCTCCCTGCCCTCCTCTGCTGCCGGTTTGTTCCCGTCCTTGCTCAGGATGCAGCACGCTTACCTTAAATGGTAGAGTTTCAGAGATGCATACCTAAAAGCCGTGACAGCTTGCTGTGCGGTGTGTGCAGCACCATTTCCCTCCCCTTGCTGTGTCTCACCCATCCAGAGGAGCAACAAACTCCGGGGAACTGGTGGCTCTCCTCGGCAGCTCAAACTGAGAGAAGTATTTCAGTTGTCAAAGCTCACAGTTTTCCTCACAGAGCTGAAAATAAGGGAAGGAAACCTCTCTTGATGTTGTGGAGGGTGACAGTGTAATGCCACTGTCCATGTATTCATGGGGAAAGGGTCATGGGCTGATAAAACAGTCTTTTGGGCAGTGGAATGTTTCCTCTACTGAGACAAATGCTCGGTGTCACTTGTCAGGGCGCTTTATAGTTTTTCTATAGGATTAGGAGCTTGTGTCTGCATAGGACATCCCTGGTAGCCTTTAACAAAGCATTTAAATATTTTCTACTTTTCCTTTTCCAGACTCAAAACTGCTGTATTTTGAATAATAGAAGGGCCCTGGTGAAAAAGTTACTCCTGATGCAGATTCTGCCAGTGTGCTGTCCTGTTGCCAAAGCTTCTGGGCTGGTCTCCAGGCATTTTGTCACTGATTATTTTAATTGCTGCTTGATTTCAACATCCTGCTCTTTTCTAAACCTTTCTCTTTAAATTTCTACTTTTCCTGCCATGTGATTCTCCTCCTTTTCTTCCCTTTGCATTCCTGACCCTCTCTCTTTTCCTGGATGTTTTGCTGTCTCCTTTTTACCTCTTTCCACCTCTCTGTCTGTGGTGTGGGGAGGTAACTCATGACTCTTTCACGTTGCTCTGATGTTGCTGTGCAGCTGCTCAGCAGAGCAGGGATATCTTTCAGAGGGGGCTGGTTTGGAGGAAAGGCGGTGGATTACACCTGAGAGAGAGTGATCCCTGGGGTCCCACTCTGCCATTGCCCTCCTGGCTTTGGTATTTCTGTTTTCCTCAAAGCACAGCAATCCCCAAAATATTGCAGTCTGTCTGACCCTAACTGCCCTTGTGGTTCCCTCCATGGGCCAGTATTGAGTGGCTCGTGAGTCCGAGGCACTCTAAACCTGTCACCCACTTCACAAATGTCTGCGGTAACTACTGCGCTTCCCTTCCACGCCAAGTGTCTCCTACTTATGTTTTTGTCCTTGATTCCATCCACACCTTCCCTTTGTACAGTGCTCTGGTGGCTTCTAGCTTCACCTTTATGCAGATTTAGTTTCTTCCTCACTACAGGAACTCTGGTTTTTAATGGTATTTTAAGTATTTAACAAAACAAAACCCGTAATGAACTTTAATTCTTCCTGCAACTCCGTCTCTGTGATAACCTGTTGAAAAGCGTTTTCAGCACTGCTTGAAGTTTAAGCACTGAGCCATCCAGGAGGGTGCCAGTGCAAAGCCTTGGGATCACTTAAACCTCACAAAGGGGCTTGTGTGGTTTGTGTTGGGTATAAAAGCTTTGAGCTCTGGTTCTTTTGGGGCTGGGTTTATCCCTAATGAGCATTTTGTAAACATACTTTTCTGACTTGGTCTAAACCTAGAGCGGAAGAGCTTGGTGCTCCTCTTTTATACAGGACTGGACAAATTAATTCTCCATAAATACAATATAATCACTCATGGCATTGACATTTCCCCTGCTAATGATCAATTCCTTAATTTTGCAGTTTCTTATATGGCTAATATAGCATTGTGAATGGGAGAGGGACTTCTCCTTTTAACTTGTCTTACCGAATTGACTTGTGATGGTCAGAGATAACATGTAGCCTGACAATTGCTCAGTGCTGCTTGTGTCCGGTTCACATAACATAGGGACACTGAGCGACACCAGTTGAGAGCTTCAAGGGTGCTGCATGGCACCGCATGTCTTCCTGCCTCCCACATCAAACATCAGCGGCTTCTTTAGGTGGGTGTTTGCCAGGGTAGAATCAAACTCCAAGTGCACTGTGTGTTTGAATAGGCTTTTTTAAATACAAAGACAGCAACTTCTAGGTCAAGAAGTCCCTAAGTCACAAATAGCTGGAGCCTGGGAAGGCACATCTGTGTATTTCCCTTGTTCCTAGACTGTTCCCAAAGCATTTCCTAGCCTCATTGCCTGATCACGTACATATGTGTACTATACATTACATATGTCTCTATGTACTTTTTCTTCTTTTGAGCTGGATTTCAGTGTTTTCTGCAAAAGCAATGCAAGTATTTCGGCATATTCCAAATGTCAGGAGGCAAAAAGTTCAGCTGGTGTCAGGGACAGTTTGGTTACCACACCTATGCTTTGGGGCTCCTGAACGTGCCCTGTAAATAATAGTAGGACATCTAGCAGACTTGGAATTTGTTTGCTAAAGCTTGTGAGTGCACCTGGGAAACATCTAGGCACATAACAGTGTGTGTAGTCATCTTGGAAGATGCAACCTTTGAAGCAGGTTTGCGGTGCTTCTGGAGGGGTTAGAAGTGTACAGGTCTTCTGCATTTGGGATCTTGTGGCCTTACGAGAGGAAAACTTAAGCTTGGAACAGAAGAGTAGGTGGGTGTAAGGAGAGCATGGCAATGTTCTTGAGTTCTGCCAAGAACTGAAGTCCTTCAGAGACTGAAGTGCTGACAAATTTGTAGCCAGTAGTATCAGTGGATGGTCTTTGCAATTATTCAAAACTTAAGTGATGTCTAATAAAGGTCTTTTTCCCCCCTCTTTTCTTTACGTAATTTGTATTGCAGAGTGACAGTGTTATCTCTTCCTGCCTCGAATAATACATTTCAAATTTTTTTCCTAAAGTGTGTGTGATTGTACATCTCTGTATGAGAATCGAAGGTTGCTAGTGTTGGGGGAGCCCAGAGAACTGCCAGTCATGTCACTGCCTGCAGAGCTGCTGGAGCTCATCTCCTGTGTCTAAAAAGCCACTTGCTTCTTAGTCCTCCTGTATTTTACCAGTAGCTTCGTACTCCCAAGTAGTCCTGAAGCTCTGCTGCTGATGCCAGCCTGCTGGGCTGCCTCTTACTCAGTTCCATTAGAGAGGAACAGTATGTGTCACAACAATTTTTTTTGCCTTATGGGTGCATGTTTCTTACCTTGTTGCCGGGCAGCTGTGAAATCCACTTTTTCAAAGTCAGTAAGTGCTCTGCTCTCCTCATCTGTGGCAGGCTTTAGTCCTACAGCTTGAGTCTGGCTTTCTGTGGTGAGCTCTGTATGGGAGCTGCTCAGCCTTGGGGGAGGAGGCAGAGGATACAGGAGGCGATGAGTAGCTCGTTCCGTGGTTGAGCTTGTGGCAGTGGCTGGTGGGCAGAGCTATGCTCTCTCTGATAGGCTCTTCCTAAGAGTCTGCTTGGCTGTGTGTCATTTTTCTCTGGCTTCTCTGTGTCCTGCAAACATCCACACATGAGCCATCTTGTCTCAAAAGATCTGTAAACCAGAGAAGGTTGGTGGGAAACTTGTTAAGCCGTAGAGCAGGATTTGAGAATATTGCAGCATTTTCTTTTGTTCCACATAACGATGAAACTGAAACAAACCACGTTTTTATAAATGATGAAAAAGCATTTTGATCTGTTAAATGTGAGTTCCCCAAAACAATCATTATTTTGCCCAGCAGAAGCTGCTCTTGCCCTTACTTTGGCGAGTCCCTGAGGTGCCGTGACAACAGGGCGCTCTCTCAGGTGCTCACTCTGATAAAATGTGTGGTATTCGTTGTAGCTATATTTGAAATAAAGTGAAGAACTGGAAGAATATGGTGGGTGTTTTTTGGAGACTGGGAAGAGCGTTTCTGCTGGTGGAGGTTGGATAGAGCTCTGTTTACTGTTCCTGTCTGAAAAACACGCCTGAAGGACAGAATTGTATTCCAAAAACTCTCAAATTCATCTGTACGGAAACAAAAATAGATATGTTGGTAGTGGGTAAAAAGAATACCAGTATTCTGCAAAATCTAGCAAAAACAATGGCAAAATGCTTTGTGACACATTTTAAGGGAACAGGGGAAATGTTCCCACCTTCTTGCTCAGTTTTGTGCTTTGCAGCTTCCCTCTCTGATACTTCCTTCCAGGGGTTGCAGGTTGCTTTCCCACGGTGGAGGTGGCTGACTGCACAGACACCTCCTGCCCGAAAACCTCGCCGGACTGCCCTAGTTTGCTAGCAGCCGCTGCTGAGGCAGATTTATCTATTAGTGAATTAAAGCAGTAATACAAAAGCTTAGTGTGTGTTTAAAAACGTGAGTAACCTCTTCAGTTCCTATTCCTTCTGAAGCCTTTAGAAATGTTTCCCAGCTACATTCCCAGGCAAGGGTTCCTGTCTGTCTTCATTGCAACACACACATACTTGAGGCAGGATATGAAGGTGTAACAAGTACAAGCCTTCTGTCTTTGAAAAGGTGCTTTCTCGTGCTTCCGTGGTTACTTGATAAAACTCCTTTACCTGTGTGCAGGGTGTACAGAGGGTGAAGCAGGGGGAGGGGAATGCCATCTGCACTTCAGAAATGCTTTATGCACTCTGCACGTTGTCAAAGATGTGACAGTCTCTCCCAGCATCTTGCTCTATCTGCAGTGCCCGAGCTCTTGCAGTTGGTTCAAGGCTGTGCCACCATCATGGTGAACACAAGGTTGGAACGTTATTCTGAGAGTTTTGTTCTACTGGGATCTGCACAAAGGAGAGTCCCTGAGAATGGCGTTTCTTCCCGTCTGCAGCAGCTGCCGGCCAAGGGTTAACCTGGAGCAGGTTCCAGACAGGGATTAATATGGATTTTCATAGAGCAGCACAACTCCTGTGAGAGGTGTATGACCCTCCCAGGGTGCGGGGCTGTGCTGGGGGGTGTACTGTTTGGAGATAAAAATCTTCAGCATGTTCAGTGCATGTATCTAAAGCTCGGGGCAGCTGTAGCACAACCTCCACTGTGGGTGCTCAGTCTGCAGTCTCTCAAATGCTGTAGAGAAACATTTTCCAGAAGCGTAAGCAGACAATTTATGCATCTGCTTTCCTGCACTGTCCATCACCATAGCACCCTGCGCTTTGAACTGCCCAACACGTTTATCCTGGCAGTACTCCAGCACGACGAGGGTGTGATCACACGGACCGTCAGCACGCCAGGCTCGGCCGTGCAGGGAGGATACCCACAGCCTCGCTGTGCGAGTTGCTCCCTGTTCTGCAGTGCTTTAGAGGATCAAAGCCCAGCGCACCTTGACTGCAGCTGGAGCTGGTGAGCACGCGGCGTTTCACAAGCCAAGTCCCAGCCTCTCATTCTGAGCACAGAGTGAGGAGCGTGCAATGGGTGGCTATTTCTGCAATTAGTGATTGAACAAGAACTCTGTAGCAGGGGTGTAGCCTGTTCTGCAGGAGAGTGATGTTACACAATTTTGAGACCGTCCATTCTTCTTCCTGCCATTCTCTCCCTCCTCTTCCACCTTTCACTACTGAGCTGGGGTTCCCAATGTTCCCACGGACTGTAACCTTGCTGGTTACAGGCCGGGACATTATTCCCAAAGCTTTTTCATCCCCTCTAAATGGATGAAACCAGGGTTCTACGTAAGAATAATATCTCTTGACTCCATGAGCATATGCAGATTCCAAATAGTATTGCACAGACACATTTCTTCTGGCAATTTTTGAACTTCCGATGAAATGACCATGCAGTAATTACTGCTTTTTTTAATGTGTCTTTTTGTCTAAGAAATCCTAAACTGCCAAATCTGAAGCAGAAGGGCAAAGTCTGTTACCTGGCAATAGTCATTCATACGATGGAGCATCAGTGTGCGGTTAGGATCACAACCTCGGCTGCTGCAAAGCGAGCCGACAGGTGAGCTGCTGGGAAGAGTGGAGTTCTCCCTTCGGTCAAAGCGACCTTGCAGGTGCTGTGTGTAAGGGTGCGATGGTGTGGTAACAGCTCTGTGTGAACCTGGTAAATAGATGTCTCACTTTGTATTAAAACACAGTCCTAGGATACAATTAACCCTTTCCAGGTCGTGGCTTTTCAAGGGGAGGTAGAAGCGTTGATTTTCCAAGTCAGGCTGAGAGCCTGTAAAGACGTTTATGGGCCTGAGGGCGTGGGAGCCGCAGCCGGTGCCCACGCCAGCACCACACGCCAGGCTGAGTTCCTGCACAGGGGGGGAGGTGTCCATCTCGGAGGCTTTCCTGGAGACCCAAAGGGCACATCGGACCTGTGCGATAGATTGGGGCCATGATCCTTAGTCTTATTTGAACATCCCAGAAGGCTGTCCAGGACGAGAGCCGTGAACCCCAGGAGGTTCTGGGGAAGGGCTGCACCACCAGCCAAACTCCCCTCCAGGACAGCCCCACTTTCAGGTACTTTGTTAGCTAAGCCGCAAATAAGTAGAGACAGCTTAACTTTTGGAGCTTCAACTTTGTTTCTCAATTTTGCTTGAATGGAGCAGGGTTTGCTGCTCCGTTTGGGTTTGTGTCACTAGGAGCCTGCAACAGTTTGTGATCAACAGTTTTGAGCTATTAACATTCATGTAAGGTGCGCTAATTCAGGTTCCTCTGAATTTTCTATAAACAATTGGAAACATTTTTGAATTTTCTTTGCTCAGTGAACCACAGTTTCACTTGCCAGAATCATAAAGAAGTGATTCAGAGCAATACAATGGTTGTAATCACACCTCTGTTCTGGACTGGGGAACATTCGACAGACTGATTAGGCTGTAGAAACCCTCTGAAATGAAACAGGAGGCAGCTGCTAATAGAAAGTCAACTGTTACATTGAACAAACAAATGAGCAGAGTAGTCCTCGCACCAAAAAACAGGCACTCGGTCCCCCACTATTCTATAAAAAGTCATCTGCTTGCTTTATTTGCTGAATGTAATTTACTTTGATTACATTCCAGGCAGTCTGTTCCCCACTCCCGTGTGGTGTTTTTTGATTCTATCATTATTAAATGGTGTTACCACTTATGCAAGGGATCGGATCCAACCCAATGAAGCCAAAGGGAGTATTTCTATCCGTTTATATGGATTATGCCTTCCCCACCCTGCTAAGCTGGCAAGCAAAGACAGTGTGAGGGCCCTTAAATGGATTTTTGGAAGAACTTACATTTATTCTCTTGAAAGAAAAAAACCACTAGCAACAAACATTCTTAGGGCTGTTTTTAATGCTGGAATTGTGTGTCTCACTGTCTGGAATATTTTAAAGGCTACGAGAGGGTAAAAGCCAAACACTGAGGGTGTCCTCAGCAGTGCTCCTTCAAGTGCTGTGCTCCCCAGCCCCTGTGTGGGGCTACAGATGAGCTGCCTTTCTGTAAATATCTGTCTTGTTGCACTACAGGTTAGATTTGAGTTTGTACGGGATCTTAGGAAATAACAATAGTTGTTGAGATCTACCACCTTAGCTGACATCTTGCTTTTCTCTCCTCTTTTACTTGATTTATAGTTTTCTGTCTGAGGCCCAGAGCGTGCTCAGGAGTGTCTTTCAATGTCTTCTCTCGTGTCCCACACCCCAAGTTTATCTCCACCACGAGTGTTCTGAGTTGAAGCTGAATTTTAATTCAAACTTAAAAACCCCCCAAAACTTACAGAATCCCAGCAGAGACCTGGAGCAACTTGATTGTGTTTCCTTCTTAACATCTTAATTTCTAGATGAAGGGCAAGGGACATTGCTGCTTGTTTTCATTTCACTGGCAGTGGGAAGGTGACAGTGACACGGGGCAGCGTGTCCCTCGCAGGTACCGTTACACAGACGTGCATTTTCCACTGCAGCCACCTGCCAGTGCACTGGTGACACACCAGGCTGTGGAGACACGGTGGCCCCTCG
>NW_010395835.1:92403-93249 GCF_000710305.1 Buceros rhinoceros silvestris
GTGCGTGGGGCAGCCCCTGCAGGCGCTGGGGCAGCAGGAGCCTGCCCAAGGTGTGGTGAGTAAAGCCCCAGCTGAGCCGGTCCCACAGGGACCTATGGCTGGTGCAAGGAGGGGCTGTGTTGCCACTTCCACCTTTGCCTTGACTTGCTGCTGTTCGAGGAAATCTTTCCAGTTGTATTTCAGTGAGTGTGAGTCCTTTCTACCTCTCCAACTCTTTTTTTTTTTTCTATATAATGCCCCAGGAATGTGGGATCCGGAATGTGGTTTAAAACTAACACTGAATCAGAGTCATTCAAAGACCCGGCATAGAAGTTTTGTCTGGACTAGGAGACTTTCAATCTGCTTTTCCCTTTTTTTTTTTTTTAACTGTATTTAAGGTGTCTCATGCTCTATCTTAAATAGTTCTGCTTTCCACATAGAGATGATACAGTGAGGTTCACACTTAGCTGCAGCTTTAGGCAGAATTCTAATTATATTTAAACACCCAAGGCTAACAAATAGCTCGATTAGCATCGGCAAAGACCGCTTGTAGCTGATAGTTTGTTCATGAGGTTATAAATAGACCTGTTAGAGCTCTAATGTGTGCCAAGCAGATATTTGATCTTAACATTGACTGAGCTTGCAAGCCTGGGAAAAGAGTGATTTATATCTAGGAAAGATTGCGGCATTCAGAGAAATGGTGTAGCCAGAAACAACAGTGATCTTGGGCACATTAAATTGGTCAGACCTTGTCCAGATCCCTGGTGGGCTCAGAAGTGTGTGGGGAGCGAGCAGAGGAGAGCTCAGCAAGGGTGAGGTTCAGCGTGAGAGCTGGGGTGCGACACGCAGGCAGGGTCAGCCTGCCAG
>NW_010395835.1:93317-100688 GCF_000710305.1 Buceros rhinoceros silvestris
GGAGAGCTGGGGTGCGACCCGCAGGCAGGGTCAGCCTGCCAGCGGCAGGTGGGGAAGCAGATCGCGTTGCCACGTGCCACTGCCCGGATTTGCTAATGGCTATAGCTGATGTGTGCGTGTGTGTCCCTGTCCCCACACGGCTGCAATAGTCGGTGACCACATGCTCTGGGCATATACATCCATCACGTTCTCACCTGCCTCCCTTAAACGAAGATGTCTATACCTTGCTGCTAGCTTACGTAGTACAAAGCAGTAAATTACTTGTAGCCCACTGTGTTGCTTCAAATTTGGGTATGTATGTGCATTTTATGTTTCTTCAGACAACCTCTAGTACAAAGCATGGGGTACAGGGTGCATCCAGTGGTAGGAAACACACTGTCATGTAGTGCTGGGCTCCCCTGCAGTTTGCCTGGGGCTGGCAATGCCTCTGTTTAAGCCCAACGGTGTTTTGCTACTAACTGCTCAAGGTGCCTTCTCATGATGGCAGGTGTGTTGTGTCTAAGACAGTGGGGAAGAAAGGGTTCTGCTGAGAAGAAAAATAGAGACAGACAAAGTTTTGAGTCTCTTTTTTCTCATCTCCCAAATCTGTTCTCAGCAGCCTCCGTTCATTGCTGCTACTGTACTCCCCATTTCACCAGGACCCAAGCAGGCGGGACTGGCCTGAATCTGACGGGAGCCTCTGGCCTCCAAACTCCACGTAGCTCTGAGAAGATAACTCAGAGAACCAGGCATATATTTTATGTGAAAACCTTATGCAGTGATTACGTACTGTGTTTTCCACATAGAGAAATGCCATCCTTAGCAAGGTAGGTTTATATCTGTCTTAAATCGGAGAGACATTATCCTATCCGGTGTTGGTCAAACCAGAAAAATACTTGCACTCTATTCTCTCCATCCTACTCAGTTTTGTATCCAGCAAATGTTGAGAGAGACGACCTCAACTATTTGTGAGTGATCTCCTCCCTGGCAGAGGATGCTCTCTGTGTTCTGGGTCTCCGTTGGTGCTGTTGCCTCTGTAGCTCCTCTCCTCTTTCCCAGGGTGTTACATGCCTGCAGGCAGAAGTACCTCAATGCTTGAGGTGCTCCAGAGCATCTAGTTAAATGCTATCTTCTAGCATGTGCCCACAAGGATGCTTAGAATTAAAAATCTACCGTAACTAGTGTTATTGGAAAATGCAGTATAATAATAATAGCCTGTTAGCTTTCGTAAGGCTGATGGCTTGTAGAGCTGCTAATTAAATATGGGTTTTCTTGGCCGGCACTACAAGGAGATACTTCATGAGGAAAAATGTAACTGAAGCCAAAAACCGTCTCAGAAATTCCCTCTGTCTGTCACAATTATGGCAAAATACTGAGCGAGCTTGCTGCCACATGCAAAAATAGTGTGTTTGGAGATGCTTGCTGGTTGTAGCGTCAGTGAAGGAAAGCATGTGCAAGTCTCCATCTTAGTGAACTCTGGGACTGTCTGGGTGCCTTCCCAGCCAGGAATCGAGTTTTGAGCAATAGAAATGGCATTTTCTGGCTTCCTCAGAAGGCTGCTAGGGATTTCCTGCACAGTGTGTGAGGCAGCAAGTGTGCTCAGCCCCTCTGTTAGAGGGTTAGATACTCAAACGGTGAGCTTAATTTTCACCTTTTACACCTTCCTGAAACCATTTGGAGTATGTTTTTAAATATAAGAGAGGTTAAAATATAATGGGACTTGTTTATTTTAACTGTAGAAACAACCAGCTGATTGCGAAAGTCTGGTTTCTTGAGCACTCGTTTTTTTTGAGTAGAGGTTTCAGTCTGACAAGTAAACAGAGTTTATTACTCAATTCTTCTGGGAATAAATTTCAATTTTACACTTGGATAAGAAAATAAAAAGTAATGGGATGACTCGAGCAATAGAAATCATCATCCTAAATGATGCTACAGTGACCAGGATTTGAATGGTGTCTTTGGACAACAAAGCAAAACTCTTACACTTTCTGCTACAAGAATTTGGCTATCATCAAAGCATCCACGTATTACCTCCAAGTTACAACTTCCAATAGTCCTGGGATATGAGTTATTTTTAAGAAATCTTCATAATTTCTATTTTTAGCGTCGCAGGAGTGGCTAAATTTTTTAGTCTTTTTCTTTTCAAAGCATCCACGTATTACCTCCAAGTTACAACTTCCAATAGTCCTGGGATATGAGTTATTTTTAAGAAATCTTCATAATTTCTATTTTTAGCGTCGCAGGAGTGGCTACTTTTTGAAGTCTTTTCCTTTATTTTCAAATTGCCCATAAACAGTGAAGAAAACATATAGGACACTTTTCCCCCTGGATTATCCTCTATTAGCTGTGACTGGAGAAGTTTTGAAGCAAGTCAGAGTCAGGGCTGTAACCTGCATCCAGACATGGACAGAAGGTGGCTCAGTTACAATCTGGAGTGATTTTCAGGCTTAGTAATGACTTTGGGGCTTGGAGCCAGACAATAATAGAAGTCTGGATCTTAGAATGATGCGAACTGATGAGATTTTGATTATATCTACTCCATAGGTGTTTGTGGTAAACGTGGAGTTAGTCAACAGGAAATAATTCAGAAGATTTCACTAAAACACGAGGTAAAAAAGACTTAATTGATTTTTGCCATGCATCTATCATGGGCAGCCAGCGCTCCGGATGTCTTCCTTGGTGGTTGTGTGCCTCTATATTCATGTTACTCCTTTCTGAGAAACAGTATTCCCTACCCAGCTTGCTTCACCCACTGGTCAACCCACTGGACATGTGTGTCTCATGAGGCCACCAGTCTGATTTACACTGTTCGTCTTCAACACGAGGTTTACCTTAAGTTCTGTTTTTGTTAATCACGGTGTTTTGCCTCAGCAGATACAGTTCAGGGTGCTCAAAGGGGTACAGGGTTCAGGGAGGAGTTTGCCCTGCTTGTTTACAAGTGGCTGCGTTTGGTCATACTGCAGCACATCAGTTGAGGGCCCTGGGAGGAGGATGAGGAGGAGGAGGGAGGAAGGGTGCAGCTGCAGTGGGCACACGTTGTGAACCAATGTAGAAAAATGATCTGTGCTTCCAGTTTCACTGTAGGATTTTTCATCTGCTGTAAAGAGTGACTGGCTCGTGGTTGGAGGGTAACTACAGGAGCACTATTGCAGAGTTCTGTCTTGGGAGATGATTAACTCCCAACAGCCCGATCGCTTTGCATCAGGATTTGGCGTTCAATCAGGGTTACCCCATGCACCTCTGGAGGAGCAGTCAGTCTGTCACGTATCTTGCTGTGTGCCCTAACGAAGGGGAGAAACTCTCTCAGTGCATTGAGAAGGGCACACCTGGTTCTCATCGCAGCAGAGGACGGGTGTTTGCTGACTGTGTGGTGCTCAGCCTGCGCTGCATCCCTGCCCGGAGCAGAAGATGCTGGTGGCACCTTGTCTGTGGGAAGCTTGGCAGCTCACAGCCACTGCTTTTAGAAAATACTGTCCACAGCAAAGTTCTCAGTCCCCTCATGGTGAATTATTCTCTCTTGCAACTTTTCAGCGTGCTTTGGCTCTTCACAAAGAAGAGCTGGGCTGCAAATCAAAGCTTTCACTAGCAGAAACTCATTAACTGATTTTTGGATAATTTGGCAGAATCTCATCTCAAAGAAAGAGATGTTCCCACATATCTTAAAAACTATCTTAAAAAAACTAAACTACAATAGTCCTGTTGGTTTGTGATCAGTTGCTTGATTTATAGCGATTTATTCTATGACAGCTGTGACTGGTGGCAGCTCCAGCCCAGTGCAGCTGAATGTTAGGAGACAGCAGCTTTGTCTTGGGGCTCCAGCAAAAGCTCGTGTTTGTCTCTGGGGCTGGGGTTTGAAAGAGGCAGGTAGCATCCAGTGTGGGAGCTGACTAATGAGCAAGGATTTCTGAGCAAGGATTCCCTCTGGCGTGACCCCCAAAGTCCTGCTGTGTACAGGCGTTGCCATGGCAATGATGAAAGGCTGCCTTTCTCCTCTTTAGATTTTTCTCAAGAAAAATAAAAGCTGAGATGTACTTTAGAGCAGATTTGATGTCTGTGGAAATTCTGATCTTAGTTTAAAGGCCCCCTGATGAAAATGCCCTTTTGCCTATCCCCAGCTACTGCTGCTCCCTGATGCATCACCCCGATTTCAGACAGACTCCCCTGGCTGGGGCTGCCGTGCTGCAGCAGAGCTGTGGAGCTACAGCTGTGAAGTGTGAGCCTGCAGCTGGGAACAGATGGTCTTGGACAGCTAGGTGGGGACTCCGATTTCAGGGGAGCTGCAGGCACTCCTTGTGAGCACGGGCATGTCCTCCAAGGTCTACGTGATCAAAAGGATTTAGATCCACAATGTTTTTATATAGATAGGCAGGCACTGGACAGGAGGCTGGGTTTTTTTTTCCCCTAAAAGGGTTGAAGCAGTTTCAGTTGCCTTTTATCTCATTTGAACACCTAACCAGCTCTGGCACACCTTGAAATCCAAGCAGTGCCTATCTACTTTTTCAGGTACCTAAATTTGTAAATGGATTTGGCTGAGAGCACACACTGTTTTCTTCTCTGTGAAATAGAGTAGAATGGTTTAGAAAGGACAGAGTTAATCCCTAACAGTGAGGGGAGATAGAACTACTATTTGGTAATAAAAAAGGATCATGTATATGGAATTGCTGGGAAGTCTTTTACCGAAATAAAGGTGTTCAGCAGTGACTACCACAGGCGTCTTTCTATTGCCTGCAACTCCAGTACCGACATATGCTGCGACTCCTGGTTAGGAAGAAATAACTAATGCTGAAGGATACCTTTATGGCAGGTCAGTTCAGTAGCAGCACAAAGACGACAACTGACCTATGGGCCCAGGAAAGAAGCAAGTCCATAGGCATGACTAGAATAAAATCCTGGAGGCTGGTATAATCTCAGCTCTGGTCTAACTCCTGGGGTGGTATCGAAGAGAACAGAGCTTTTGAGAGGACAGGAGCAAACTATTCCCCAGCCTCCTTGGTGAGTACCTTTCCTGCCTCTTTTGCCCTGGTGAAAACAGAAGGCTTTAATGGAATTTTTCAAATTCTGGTGGCCGTAAGTCTTTTGCACAAAACTCTCAAACGCACTCATCCTCTAGAGCTGGTGTCTAATAAAAGCAGCAAACCAGGTCTTTCCCTGTGGCTGTGTTACCCTTGTGCCTCCCTGGGGCTTGGTCGTTTCAGAACACATCCATCAGAAGTCAGCATACGCTTGTTTGCTTGTAACTATAAATAAGGCTGTTGACAGCAGAAAACCTTTTCCAAAGACTTCACTTTAAAAATAAAAAACCTGTTAAGTAGGATCATTTATGACTTTGGTTGTACGTTGTGTGTTAACGTAAAGGTGCAGGAATTTATGATATCTCTGGGTGAAGTTTGAACTGATGATAAAAGCAATGAATCCATACCTTGTATCTATGTATATAGAACCTTCCAAACTTCTTTATCTGCAGAAAGATAGCCCTTCCAGTCACAGTCCTCCAAACACTAGCTTAGTAACTGTGTTTAATTTCAGTGTTATCGAGAACTCCGTTGCTGCCCTGTATGTGGTTGCACTGTGCTCGTACAGTTCTGTATTATTTGGTTTTTTAAAATAGACCCCATCTTTAAAATTTCTTCTCTCTAACATGGTCCTGCAGGGCTGTTCAAGCATCTCGGTATCACTGGGTGCTTGGGGAAGACACACGCTATGGCAGGCTGCTGGCCCTGCTTGTTAGCTCTTGTCCCCATGTCACCTGTGCCTTGTGAGGTGAAGTTCAGAAGCTTTCCTGTTCAAACCGTCCCACATAAATGGGCAGCTCGGAAGCCGAGGGAATGACACATCATTCCACCTGCTGGCTGAAGCTTTGAAAAAATCTCAGCTGGAGAGCAGACTGAGCTTTGTGTGCCTGTGTGGCTGTGCCTTACAACAAGGCAAGGGACATCCTTGTGCTCAGGGACACTCAGCAAAAGTAAATCAAAGCATTCACATGAGGACTAAAGTCAGTGCGCCAAAGTTACACTTCTGTGTTTAGGGCGAGTGGTCAGGAGTGAGGAGGCTCGCTGAGTGCCTCTGTTCGTGACCCCAAGTGTGGCAGAGCTCAGAGGGCCAGGCTGCGCCAGGAGACAGCAGAATGTTATTTTTGGTTTTGTCATACAAATGGAGAAACAGAAGCAGATAACTGTGGTTGAATGTGACTGTGTAAGCGATGCTCCCAGTAGTCTGAAGAAAGCTTAAGGAAATGTTTTAAGGTATTTTCAAGAAGAACATTTTTAATCTGTAAAAAATACTGGCTGCAAAACTGCATAGAGGAATAAAAGTTTCAGGCATCCTATGGAGCTGATCAAAAGAGTTTAAAATTTCTGTGTCACATACTAAAGTATTCAAAGGCCAGTAGCAATCTAAAATAGAATGTGTTCAGTTCATGGAAAGGTTCTGAACAAAAAACCCGCTGCCAAAGCCATCGCAGATACCTGCTCCAGACTGGTTAATGAATGTTACAGTCACCTGGAATGCCAGAACTCACCCTGTTAGCAGTAACTGGTGTGGAGTTTTAGTCGTGGGGAAAGCTATAAACTAGTGGGATTAGCTGCTGCTTGTCCTCCGCTCAACTGGTGATTGCCAGGGCTTGGGCACAGCCCGCTTGCTTTCTCCATGTGCAGATAAGATGTGTCATGTGGCTGCTCCAGGGCTTGCTTGTTGTTGCTGGTAAAAGTGGCATAATCTGCCCTTGGCTTGCAAAGTTGTTTCGTATAAATCTTTGGGGGTTATGTTTTGGAAGTGAACTGTGTGTGAGACCCGCTATTCTTCACTGCTTACACTAAAATCTCTTCTCTGAACTGCTGCTTTCTCTCCTTACTGTGTCGAAGAGGGGAAGGGAAGGTTGGGTGGCGATGAAGCAATGTCATAACAGCTGTGTCAACAAGGAGAACCGGACCAGTCCTGAGCATCCCTTGTTTCGTATGCTGTCAATCAGCAAACCGCCGTGGGAGTGATGGAGTGAGCTCGTAATCAGTGCAGAGCAGACACACGGATCTTGTTTAATCCAGTTTGACTTGTCATTTTAATGACTTGGGTCTGGGGGTGAGCTGTTGCATAGGACTCCAAGAGATGATGATGCTTTTAAATTCCTGAGGTTCTATATGTTGTGTAACTGCCAAACCAGCTGTAGTCTGCAGAGCTGACTTGCTCTGAATTCTTTAATAACTATTCCTGTGCCTTAGTTACCACTCACTTCAGTGCAGAACTCAAAAGCCCCATCACAATCCAGATAATGAGTTGAAAATACCTTATCAGAAACAAATTTAGATCTGAAATTAAGATCTCCTCTCATTTAAATGTGCTTTACATCTCCATTTCTTTAAAGTCAAACGATTTGGGGACCAGGAAGCCTTTCCTGCT
>NW_010395835.1:100866-108581 GCF_000710305.1 Buceros rhinoceros silvestris
GTGAACGTCTAAGTGATAGATCACGTGAGCTACACAGACTGGCAGCAGTTAGACAGCTTTTCTTCTGTGCTTGACACCAGCGATCAGCTGCTGCCTGCCTGTCTTGCTCAGCTGCTGTTCTCATTATCAAGAAAGGTTTGGTTCCACAGTTGACTTTCTGGAGGGACAAGAATGGTGCTTATCCATCTGGTTTTGATGATCTGGAAGAGCAGCAGGAGAGGAGATAGAGTAAACTGGAGACTATACGTATGGCTTCTCTCAAAGTTCCCGTGGTGAAAGAGCAGCAGCAGCAAGTCAAGATTGTGGACTAGGTCAGCTGCAACAACACACTTCGGTTTCTTTCTAGGTGGGGAAAAAAAAAAAGTCTCAATTTCTTAATAGCCTTCCATGAAACACTCATGAGATGGAGCTCGTGCAGGAGGAGGAGACCGGAGGACAAGGAAGGGAAAGCTCCCCTGCTTTTGGTCATGCTTCAGTGGCTGAAACTGGGGAACTTGGCAAAGAGGAACAGAGCCTGTGTGCTAAGCGGGAGTTACTGGCCTTGTGGGAAGGTGTTTACAGTTCTGTTTTAGTGCATTAATTCTGAGAGTCCCAAAGGATGAAATAGACCTTTTTTCATTATTTTGAATGCTAGTTGTGCCTCATTTCCACTACCCAAGGAGAGGTCAATTTGACGTGGTGTTACTGTAGTGTCAGCTGCAACAAAACACTTTGGTTTCTTTCTAGGTGGGGAAAAAAAAAAGTCTCAATTTCTTAATAGCCTTCCATGAAACACTCATGAGATGGAGCTCGTGCAGGAGGAGGAGACCGGAGGACAAGGAAGGGAAAGCTCCCCTGCTTTTGGTCATGCTTCAGTGGCTGAAACTGGGGAACTTGGCAAAGAGGAACAGAGCCTGTGTGCTAAGCGGGAGTTACTGGCCTTGTGGGAAGGTGTTTACAGTTCTGTTTTAGTGCATTAATTCTGAGAGTCCCAAAGGATGAAATAGACCTTTTTTCATTATTTTGAATGCTAGTTGTGCCTCATTTCCACTACCCAAGGAGAGGTCAATTTGACGTGGTGTTACTGTAGTTTATAGTTTTTCTTTGTAGTAATTTTAATTACATCCCTTTCATGCCTTGTTTTATCAACTTGTCATTACGTGTTAGAATGGTGAAATGTGCATAGATGACCCTTTCCAGGCACCCTCTTCAGTCACCCTCAGTGCAGCAAGTGGAAGTCAGGGCACTCTGCCCAGCCTCACTTCCCCCAGGGCAGGGGTTTCCCCCCACATGCCCTTCCCAAGGCTGCCTGTTTGGTCACTGATGTGCCAGCAAACCTGGGCAGCAACCTCCCTCAGAAAACGCGAAATACAAAAGGCTGTGGCAGTTGACTGCACCCACCCCATTCCTGTCTTTCCCGGGAACTGTCTGTTAAATGTAGACCTTAGGGCTTTTTGATCTGACCGTGTTTGAACATGGTTTTATTTAAGAACTACCCTTCTAGTCCAAACCTGTACTGTCTCAGCATCTGGGAGGTATTAATCCGTTTGGGCTTGTGATGAGTGTTAGGTGCTAATTTCAGAGAAGTGTCTATCACTTGAACGTAGAGTGTGCAGCTGCAGCAGCCCCCAGTGACTATTACCTCCGAGTGGCACCGTTTGGGTCTTTTTCCTTTTTTATCTCTGCAGTATTTGTGTGAGTATCCACCTTAAGATTCACTTCCCCCTCCCCTCCCCCCGGCTCAAAGGTGGATGTTGAGATCAGCTTTTACTCTAGGGCCCAGTTACAGCCAGTGGGGAGCAGTCTGCCTTGCCAAAGGACAAACTGTCTGTCAAAGAGAAAAAGGGATAAATTGCTTATGGCTCTTCCCTGATGGTTCTTCAGACTCGATGCCTAAATATTTGACAGGCAAAACACGAAAAGTGAATCCCAAACAAAAAATTGCTGAGACGGTATGTTGTGGTCTCAGTCTGTGTTACTAGTGGTTAGTAGGTATGGAAATGTGTCCCTGTCCCCAAGGCAGCTGCTCTGCTTATTACCAAATGTGACCATCACTTTTACCTCTCTCTTTTAAAGCAGTGTCTGTCTAACACGAGGCTTCAGCATCCTTATTTTGTGGCCAGTACAGAAGAGCTCGGTTTTGGAGCTCCTGAGGAAGTAGTGATTCAAATCTCTCTGTCTTTGGAATTGTGAGCTAGGATGCCTTGCTTAGGACCCCGTTTAGCAACGGCAGCAGCTACTAGTTGAACGGCAGGGCTGTGTGCTGGCGTGACAGGCAGCTCGTGTGTGTGTGCGTAGGAAAATTAGCTCTTTCTGGAGTCAGTTGAGTTGCAATTATTTGTTCAACTGGTGATTGCTTGCTGACTCATTCAACATTTGGCATTATTCAGCTGGTTTGGGTGTTCAGGTTGTAACTCTAATTTTCAAAGCAAAATGTACTACAAACCAGTATGAAGGTGTGTAAGCTTTGAGGGGCTTGGGAAAAAAACCTTGGCACAACTTGACCTGGGTATCTTTAAAAAATAGTAATAAGCTCAGTGAAGCATGCAGTTTTAGTAAATCCTGGGGTATTTTTTCATTCGTATTGAACACTTTGCTAATGGTTTGATGTAGTTTCTGCTCAGTGCTGTGTTTATTACTCAGTGTAAGTCATTCTACAGCTGTTTAGACCATTGGTCCTCCTGCATGTGATTCCTTACTTAGCAACTGCTTTACCAAAGCAAGCAGAGATTTCAGAGTTAGATGTGGAGCATGAAGGTGCATTACAAGCATCATTTCTAACCAGAAATACCTCGTATATGTGAAATGTTAGGCTCAGAGAATAGATTTTTCTTGCAATCTCTGTGTAAATGCCAAAAATTATCTCAGTTCTGAAAACACAAGGCGGGAAGCATGTTTTGTTTAGTCTGAATTTTAAGAAGCATCTGGGTTTAGTGAAAAGGATGCAGTTGTCCCAAAGCCCTTGCAGCTCCTCCTTTAAAGACATTGCCTAGAAGTGTGCTTTACCGTTGTGGTTAGTGCATCCCTGTGAGCAGGAGGCAGAAAAAACCCATGGAGGTCGTGTGACACGTACCCTGGCGATGAGCACTGTGGTCAGCTTGAACACACTGTAGCGTTAAATGTCTTTAAAAATAACAACCAAAATAGTCCCAATTATTGCTGCAGTTGGCGATTCCGTGATCCTCACATACACCTCAGTCTTAGGAGAAGCCTGTAAAAACCGTGGTGTGTGCTGTGAGAAAGGAGCCCTTGCACGTGGATCTGTGTGTAAGTAAAGGCAATTTTCAGATCCCATTTTCTACCGAAGTATTAAACTGATTGTTTGTTTTATTGCCTTGACATCCACTGCGCATGTTATGCTAAATCACTCCCGTTGACTTGTGCTGTGACTTGCATTAGGGTGCTGTTAGAAAATAGCCACGCCACCTATCTGTGCTCCGAGCTGGCTTTGTAGGGAACACACCATCAGGTAAAGAAACAAGCGCTCCTGGGCACAAGCAGTAGCTCTCCAGCATGTCCTCCTGCGCCTCACTTTTGCTTTCAGCTCAGCTCCCCCATTTGTCTTCAGTGTCTGTAACCTTATTATCTGGTGCTGATGATCTTCACCTCCGCTGTGCAGTGTGCTCCAGCCATCTCTATCTGCTGCCTTGACCTTAGTCCCTTCTTCTCTGCGCTCCACGTTTCAGTTTGTAGGCTTTCTGCATGTGGAGGATGATGCTGTTGCTTCTCTCAAGTTCAGGTTTATCACTTCCTAGTAATTCAGTAGCTTGCGAAGTTGCAAAATCGATGTGGTTGCTGTCTGGAGGGGAACAAAGCCCTAGAAAACACTGTTCGGAAAACGTTTTTCTAACCTTACAACTCATTTTTGGTAAGTAATCTCAGATTTCTTGAAAACAGCACCTATTAGAGAAAGACCTACATACCTGTGCATGAAGTGAGATTTCAGGGAGCCTTTTTTTTTTTAACTGAATGCAAGACTGTCAATTGTTTCTGTTCAGATGAGTTCCTCCAATTATTTGTTTTGCTAGAGACACAGTGGTGTTTCTTCATGGTAGTGTAATTCTAGTAACCTAAAGTGAATTATGCTAATGATGCGTTTGCCCTGTGAGGATTTGGGCATATCTGTCAGGGAAATATATTTAGAATTAGAATTTTTCTGATGTGTGTACAGCACAAGAAAGATAAGGCTGTTGCAGGGAAGAGATGTGCTGTATTGTGTGCTTGCACTTTAATTGAAAAAAATCAACAAAACTTGCTCTTCTGAGCAGTGCCTTGCATTGTACTCCTCTAGATCAATGATGGTTACATTATGCTTTCATACCATCTGCGAGAGCAGGCCACAAGTTTTTTTCCTACAGGCACTGGATTGATTTTTTTGTTGTTTCTGTTTTTAAACTACATCATAATGTGGGTTTATCACAGGAGAAGCCTTGGGGCGATAGGCATTCTTCTGCATGTACAGAGTCTGGGAAATGTGGGTATTTTTATTCATGAAGTGATAAGCATAATGAATAAAAATGCAAGAATAGTGTTCCTGTAGGTACGTGTCTTCAGAGGGGAAGCAGCGGCATTGAGCTGATCTGAGCACTGCCTCACCTGGGAGGTGGAAGGGGCAAACAGGTCCTGGTACCAGTGGAGCACGTTGTGGGGTGGGGGGTGTGCTGCTCTCCCCAGCTCGTGTTGCTTTGAGGGCTTTGGCTGGACAAAGCCCTGCCCTGTTCTCATGCTTCCGGCAGTAGCTGGGTTATCTTCTCCAGCAGGCCCATGAAATATGATGCATCTTACTGGGCCGGGTGGGAACGTTTTGCGGGAGGGAAGTGTCTGAGTCCCCTGTGCTGAGTGAGCCTGTCCCTTCCTCCTGCTCTGGGAACGTCTTGTGGCTCCACAGCTGAGAGTGTGGGGGGAACCAGGGGGAGTGCAGCCCCCAGGTCAGTCTGACACAGCGTCAGGTTGAACTTCCAGGTGTAGGACAACTCCCGGTTACACAGAATTGTTTGGTGCTGTCAGTGAGAACCAGAGGCCGGCTCTGTGCTCCCGGGGCGCTCCACGGGCTGGGCAGCACTGCTGCTTCTCTGCTGCTGAATTAACATCTTCCCTTGAGAGCAGAGGTATTACAGAGTCTAGGTGAAGCATTTCTAGCATGACTGCAACCTCTATCAAAACATGTCTTCTCCAGATTAAGTGTTGCCCGCAAAGAGATCATTTTTCTATTTCTTCTTCCCACTTCAGGCATTTTCTGTGCTTGCTGTCTGAAAGCACATGGTACTGCAGCCCTGCTCTGACAGCACGGCGTGTTCAGGGAGGGGGAGATGAAATGTCAGAACTTCAAAACATAGGCTGCCGCTGGGCTTCCCAAACTTCACCAGGGTTTTCTGGATAATTTCATCCTGTCTGCTGCTTTTTCCCCTGGGGATTATCTCAGTAGCGTTATAAGCTCTGTGCAGTGCAAGTTCAGGGCTTTCAGGACACCAGCGTGATAGCCACTCCCCACACACAGTGCGAACTTTTGGCAATTGTTCCCCTAAAAGACTAGATTATTGTTAGAAAGCATTTGCATTAAAAAGCATTTACAGAACGAAGAAACATCCCATGCCTGAAGCCTTGGCAAAAATCCACCTGAATCCAGGCTGGAATCAACTCTCTGAGCACCTTGGACTGCGGTTCCCGTGAAGGAACTGAGACCATCTGGGCTTGGAGGCAATTGTAATGTTTGACATCTATATCCAACGCTTTACCTCATCACTTCCGGTAAAGCGATGGAGTTTGAAAGCTGGTGTTGCAGTTAGGACCCAGATTAGAGAGAAACTTCCTAAAGAAGGGGAATGTGCTCTCTGTTGCACTGCTTTAACTGTGCTGCGCTCGCTCCTTCCTCTAACAAGCTAAACACTGCTGTGTAGAGACCGCCGTCATCCTGAGGATCTGTAATTAGGAATAGAAATGACTATCCAGCTAATGGCTATAGCTCTACAAATGGGTTGCATGTTTCCAAAGTCATTTTGGAAGCCTAGGCAACAGAACAAATTTTTCTACCTTTGCAATTTATTAAAAATGAAAAACTGACCCTGCTTAGGACTGCCTAAAAAATATCACTCCTCAGTTGCAGCAGATATTCCATGAAGTTAGACATATTTGCAAATGTAATGCAGACAGAACCTAACCTGGAGCACAGTTTACAGCAATGTCCCAGCGCCTGCTGCAGACAGGAATGAAACATTAGAGATTATTGTGCTTCTGCAAATGAGAGCAAATGAAGCAGCTTTAGAGAGAACTATTTTAGCATGACTTAGTGCAACTTCTTTTCCATTTTCAAGCTTTCTGAAGAGCTCCAGGCATGGCCATGTTTGTCTCAGGTCAGGGTTTCTGTCTGTCCTCCCCTCCTCTGACCTTCGTTGAGGCTCTTGCAGTAGCTGCCAGCTTTGCCAAGCAGCGATCTACGTGAGTTCCTGGGAGGGTTTGTTGCAACTTTACGGCGTAGGCAATGGAACAGTTACGTACATCTGTTACGGATTGCAACCCAGTGAACGCCTTTGCTTTAAAAGATTACTGAAAGCTTCACAGTGGTGTTCATTTACTTCAAAGTACATCCTTCAATCCTTTTACCTTTGCAGCTCCATTGTGCATCTCTCCTGAAGTCCTGTTCAGCTCACCTTCCTTTGTCCTCCCACCCCAACAAGATTTTATTAATTCTTTGGTTCTCTTACGGATGCCAAGAATTATGTCATTGCTTTTGATTAAGAATCACACTTTCCCAGCTATTTCCATGCACTACTTCTAAAGATTATAAAGAGATTTTGCAGTAGCCATTAATTCTTCTCGGACCATCTTCCACGTTTTACAGAGTGATTTCGGAGAGATGAATGTGCTTCGGTTTAGTGTTAATGCAACCTCTTACAGTTTTGTGTGCTGAAATACAGGCTAATGTATCAGATAATGCTGCCCGCCTCCAGCAGTTTTACTCCTGGCTAGGCAGGGGCTTGCTGTACAAACCGTAATTGCTTATGCTGTTTTTAAGACTAGAAAGTAAGTTGCATTAATCACATTCTGCAAATAGTTTCAAAGTTATAAACCATTGATCAATAAAGGTGAGAGAAAACACTGGGGCCTTCGGGGAACAAGTAACACATTCATTACTTTGAACAACTTCAATACGAGGAATGAATCAATGTCATAACTCGCTAGCAATGTGTTACATGTTGTCCCATATAATCTAGTGCAGAGCAGACTGGTATTTCTTTCATGTGTATCTGAAAAATGATTGTCTTTCCTCCGGCGAATTGCTGTTTGATATTTTCTGCAGGAGAGAATATGAAACAATAATGAGAGGGTCAAACGCTGGCCTTCCCTGGGCACGTGGCTGGATTGCTCAAGTCCACCGCCGACCTGCCCCCATCTCCCTGTGTGCCTAAATCCCCTATCAATGAAAGCCCTGCAGAACCTAATACAGAATGGCAACTCTGAGCCACTAATACCAACAGCGAGATAAGTGCATTGCACGTTGCAGAAAGGACTGAATGAAAAAAAAAATGGTAATTATTTAGAAAGGAAGAGGCTCTTCTGGGGGAGATGCCAGCTAGGATGCACATAAACCTCTCACTGTGCAGTATTAGAGTTTCCCAAATTCTTCTGAGTACAAATCTCAGTTACCTTTTCCCAGATTGTTCCTTCCATGCTGGTCTCCCCGCTGCAGCACCCGCGGTCTGCCCACAGGCAGCTGGCAGGAGCCTCTCTGGCCCAGC
>NW_010395835.1:108742-141607 GCF_000710305.1 Buceros rhinoceros silvestris
GGAGGAGGGAGCTGGACAGGCACCCGATCCACCACCTCACTCTATCTCAGCAAGTCTGCCCTCGGTGTGTGAGGGGCATCCATTCCTCGTGTGTGAACAATTCTGAGGGGACCTTTTCTTCCTTAAAAGCAGTATGTGCTTTTTGGGAAATGCAGGAAAAGGAAAAGGATGGTCTACACTGTCCCAATAGCAAGAAACCCCCCAAATAGCTCCAATTAGTTAGTCAGTGAGAGGTCTCTCATTCTGGGAACTCACCCTGTAGGTTTTGTGATTGTCTTTTTTGGGCGCCTTCTTTCTGAAGCATATAGCACAGTAAATAACCAAACTGGATTATTTTCTGAGTCTACCATTACACTACAATGTACCTTCAGCAGCCTCAGCTTCATAGTATTTTTTTTTTCCCCTGTAAATCTAGGAAAGTCATTGGAAGTCTACTGGAGAAAATATCCACGAGAAGATTTGAGAAAACATTTATCTCAGGAGCAGTTTAAGCTCTGTGTACTACTGAATGCTATCAAGTTAAAGACAATAACAGAAAACCCTAAACTCTTGTGTTTAAATGTGCTCTCATGTCTGATGTGAAAAATGTGCAAAAGTAGCAACCTTGTATGAAGGTTCAACTTGTGTTTTTATTATTCTTTGGATGATTCTTCTTCAGCGAATGTAACACGTGTTATCCACACTAATCCCCTTTCACCATCCCATCCCTCTGGATTCATTCAGACTTACAATGAGTATTGATTAAAACACTTCAAAACCTAATCAATGTCAGGGAGATGTGTGGTTAAAGTTTTGCGGTGTAGGGTAGTGAAATGGAGTAATGAAAAAATAATCATTCCACAAACTCTTATTTGCTGTTGGTGGTGAACAGATTAATGCATTTGTTAGGCTGCAAAGCCAGGCAATGAAAAAGTGAGTGAAAAAATATTATTTAATGTACATAATAAATGCCTGAATCAGACAACATGAGACTCCATCAATGAAGAGTTGTGTCTTCTGTGCTGACTTCTCATCATTGACTGATTTGCTTGAAGTCCAAATGCTAAAAAAAAGTCTAATCAAATATCAAAACATGAAAAACAGTGCAGAACTTTGGCGTGGTTCCACCACTATGTCATGGTTCCACCATGAGATAAGCCGTGGGTTAGTTCTCTTGGGTTATATCCAAAACCAGCTGAGTAATGCCGAATTGGATTTCCTATCCCTCATCTCAGCCCTGAGCCAGCTATGTTAGGACTGAAGAGCATCACGTACCAGCTGCCAGCACGGGTGGCCAGGCTGGCGGGGGAAGCTTCTGGTTACAGCTGATCCAGGAAAATATCCTCCCTGTGCCCCCCAGCACGGGCCATGCTGTCCAACATGTTAGATGTACATTACGTGACTCTGCTGCAGGAATAGCTTTAGACGTATTCTTCTTGTTGTTTTTTAAGTATTTTCTCTGTATTTCATTTCTCCTTAATAAAATAGCAACGTTATTTAGGTGCCATTTGCTGTTCTCTGCTTTATAAGCTACTGCTATCTTCTTAGGTCAGAGAATTCAGTAAGGAATAGAAAGATTAAATTAGGTCAGTTGAAAAGTGTACTTTGTAGTGTTAAGGGTCAAGGGACCGATATACCTCGATTTACCTTACCGAAGGAAAGTCGAACTGGGAGGAGATGTCAGAATGCACAGAACAGTTTGATAGAGAGGTGTGGGGTAAGGCCGAAGTGTCTGGTTTCAAACACTGGTACTATGTCTGCAGAGCACACGGAGGTGATTGTGGTGTGTGCAGCACAGTCTTGTACGTGTGACTCCAGCAACAGCAGAGAAAGGGGGTGGTGGATGGTCAGGGGGAGCCCCTGGAAAGGGACTTGGAAACACAGGCACCCGTGTCCTTACTGTTGCTGTTATCGCTATCTGTGCTGCCACACTAAAGCCAGGGCAGGGATGGCTCCCTGACGCAACGTGTGCCTTCGCTTGCTGGGCACCCGTACCTGCTGTGCCCTCCAGCCGCCTCCCACTGTCCTCTTCCTGGGCCAGCAAGTCAGTTGTACTGTGCATGAGCAAAGGGAGACCCTGCCCACCAAGCTGGCGTGAGCGCTGGACTTGGTCTGGCGAGGCTGTCACCAGTGAGACCTCCTCTAAATAGCTGTTTCTGTGCCTCTGTATCGTCTCTGACCTGGGCCTTCTCTGTTGCTTGTTCATCCCCAGTTGTGTGACCTTTGAGACACCAAGTGACTGTAGCAGAGAGCATGTCCCCAGGAAAGCAGCGATTTTCTACATTGTGTGGTTTTAACAAACCCCTGGGTCTGTTCATCTTCTGGTTGTTTTTGTTAATACAAGCCGAAAAGGTAAATCTCCCATCACATGAAGAGTGACGGACAGTCCTTTGGGTCCGTGCTGTGATCAGGACTCACAGATGCTCCATACCCCACATTCAACGATCAGTAGCTCTTCCCAGAAGGACTTTAACCTCCCTGTATTCCTTGAGCTCTGTTGAATATTTATCACTGGTCTCTGATGGCTGTACATCTTGCTCAGCCTTTTGGGTGTTTATTTTATGTTCGTTGCTTGCACTGCGGTCAGAGTTTCAACATTCAGACTGGAGGCTGAGGTGGTGAGAGGGGCAATCACTCCTGCTGGCACACATTCCCTGTGTGACCGTGCTGAAGTGATGTATTTAAGCTTTTGACATGTTCTTCATGGTAATATTAATAGCAGAAATTACTGCAGATGACAGCAAATTAGATAAGGTCCCCCAATGCTTACTGCCTGCCACTGGATTAGTTTGGCTTTAATATTTCACTTGATTGAAGAGTGGTACTTAAAATCTGTACAGCAGCCGTATTTTTAACTTAATACAAGAAACAGAAAACCAGGCTTGGGCTGCAGGTGAGATGTTGGCATTCGCATCTGTGCGATGACTGCCTTGGGAAGAAGTGGTGGAATTGCACCAGTTAGGAGTGACTGCCTTAGCAAATCAAGCGCAGGTCAGAGGCCGGGAGAAAGCACAACGTCGCTTTCGGTTTAGAAACCAAAGCCTGATTTGTATCCCAACAGTGTTCAGCTAAGGGAGCTGGAAAAAGCGCGTTTGACAAATCCCTTACAGGTATTAGTAAAGAAACCCACTTTTGAATTCTTCCTGGGGTTTGGAGGGGTTTTGTCAGTGCTCTCAGCCAGCGCCTGGTTGTGGTTCAGCATGAGCTCCCGTGGGGTCAGAGGAGCAACCATCAGGAGTCTCTGGCAGCTGGGGTCTCTCACGGCAAATGCAGAAATGGATGATTTCTGGAAATTTTGCATGGTTTTCATTAGACTGCTAAACTGTGAAACTGATAGGGTTGGAAAAAGAGATGTGAACCCGTTTGTTTTGCTGAAGCTTAAAAGGAACCTAGTAGAGATTTCAGTGTGGTGAGAGCAGGGAAGTTTGTATTCATGACCTAAATTCTTCTGGCTTTTTTTTGTTAGTTGATGAATGATTTATTTGTATGTACATGCTTACTTCCAGAAATATAAGAAGAATTACAAAGGTTTTTCTGGATTTGTAGAAGACTGGTAGATTGTCTCTCTGCTAGTAAATACTACGTTTTTTGAGCCAGCCAGCACGACTCCCTGAGCTGAATGGGTGTCCTGCATCTCTCTGAGGCCCTGGCTGGCATCAGCTGCAGACAGCATGGTTCTCCTGACAGAGGCTGAAGGAGAAGGTTAGGATATGCAGTGTTAGTTTAACATAATCAACTAAGATAACACCAGTATAAATGTGATTACCCATTACATACACCATATTGGTCCCATATTGACTTAAGCAGATCCATTTATTCATCAGTTTTGTTTAATCACGACAAAAATGTATGTAAAAGACCTGAAAGTACTTTCTGCCCGCCTGAAATAGTTTTTCTTTGAAAAGAGAAAATAAGAACAGCAACTAAAGGCTTCCAACTAATGCTTTGGGGCTGTTTGATACTGACTGTAGATCACTGCAATTCAGTGGCTGGTGGGTACATTTGGCTATTTGCCTGGTGCCTTTCTCCAGCTCCTGTGCTCTTTGGGCATCCCTGGGAACGGGCAGCACAATGCCCTGGGACCAGCTCAGTTCTGATCCTGCCATTCAGGGTGAAGGACTGAAAAACCATTATTTCTTCCAAGAAACAAGTACTAAGGGGAAAAATTGTAATTATTCTTCCTTTTCCATTTTGAGGTGGTGACACTGAGGATTGAACAAAGGTGGGAAGTAGCTCCTAAGGCCTGCAGACATGAGAGTCTGTGGGTAAGCCAATGAACCAGAGAAACCCTTAGCCGGTAGTGAAGATCTGGGGATTAGAGCTGCTTGTTGAAGGGCCTGATTTTCAGAGCCAAGTGTGTGCACTGAGAGGAGAGGGGAGTCGGTGGGACGCAGTGTTGAGTTGCAACCCTTCAGGCAGCTGCTCGTACGGTTGCTCATATGGTTGCAAGGTTTGGGTCAGCCATGTGTGAACAAATGTCTTGTGAAACAGGCAGGTGGAAAGCAAGCTGCTCTCTCACAGGTTCACCTCCTTGGAGGGGCCAAAACAGATCTGACACTGCGCTAACAGCCCTTTGAAAACCCCGTCCGATTTACAGAGCTCGACATTTACAGTGTTTCTTGAAGGTATCTATAAGTAAGGAGCAAGAAAGAGCAGCTAAATTCTTTATGTTGCTTTCAGGCAGAATGACAGTGCCCCTTCCTTGCTCCATGGGAGGAACGCAGTGGTCTGGTGCGCCTGCCTTGCTCCCTGGAGCACGAGTTTGCAGGTTCTGGAAAAGCTGCATGTTGCCGAGCCGGCAGCTGCTGTCTCCAGCACTGAGGGGACAGTAATGGCTGCCCCTGTGGTGACGCAAGGCTTGGGCTGGCAGCCAAAGGATGTCTCGCAGAGTCCCTGCCCTCCCAACAGCACTCCCAGGAGCTGGTATCAGTCAGTAGCTGTGGCTTCTGCAAACCCACCTCAAACTCCTCCTGCATTGCCGAGCCTGTGGGATGGCAGGCCACAGAGTCTCTCAATGGGTTTTTGCTTGAGTATTGTTAAGCATGGTACAAATTTCAGTCACGTATCATTTATGAGCATAATACTGTCTGCAAAGCTTTAGGCGTTTAGCTTCTACCATCTGTGAGCAGGCTGTATCTGAGGAGCCAGGGTGGTCTTTCCTGGGTGCATTCAGTAGCACCTTTTTGGTTGCAAGCCAGCTTGTCTTGGTCTCACTTAGGAGAAATTGTGCAGAAGTTGAACTCTGGGTTGGAAGAAATGTGTGTGAATGTCATTATAATGTGTTTTTGCTTCACATTTTATTTTTTATAGGGTACTTTTCTCCCAGCTCAGGGATGCTGGCTGGCTGTGTTTGCTACTTGGTGTGGCTACAGAAAAACACAAGAATGTGATTTCAGACAGCCTTTGGCCTCATGGTATTTTAATGCTTTCTCTGAATCATTTCAATCCATAAATTTGCACTGGGATCTAGAAGATCGGTTCTCATTGATTTCAGTGCCAGGTGCATGAGTGTGCACCTGTGACCTGAATCCAAAATAAGGGGCTTAAACTGTCCTCACTTCCCTGGCAGCCTGACTTGCTTCTGCAACTCTTTCTTCCAGAGAAAAAAAAAGATGCAGCTTATTACATGAGTGTATGCAAGGTTATAACTAAACATCCTGTTCCAGCTAGGCTGTGGAAGCTACGGCTTAAGCCCTGGAGATTTGCTGTTCTGGCAGAAGGAGCACCTGCCTTTGCCACTTTCCATAAAGCACTCGCTGTGGAGGTTGCTCTGGAGCAGCTGAGACTAAAGGGATTGCTCAGCCTCGTTTGTTTCCCGGTCTCTAGGTGCACGAAAAGCTTGATTACCAAACGTCAGGACAACAGGGTTTGTGGAATCAGCTTGTGTGCGGAAAATCCCATCCCTGGGCTGGGAGCTTTCCCAGTCAGAGGACAGGTGTCAATCTCACTCTGTCTATCTCAGAGTATCAAGACTAACATTAAGGTGTTCGCTGCCATGAATGTGCCTCCTTTCGAGGAGCACAGATCAGTATGCCGAGGCTGTACATCCTCCTCGTTCAAAAGGAGGTTTTGTTATACCGGGTGAATTGCCGTCAAAACACAGGGAGTTTCTGTAACGCTGCTATTTGTTCCAGTCCTTCCTGGAGTAATAACCAGATCGGCGTGCGTGGCTTTTAAATAATTCATGACTCTGCACTGGGCTGTGTTCTTCACCAGAAAACAAGATTTTCATATAACAATTCTTACAGATGATCAGTCTTAGCTGTCCCTTGTCATCAGTGGGTTTGTTGTTTGATCCCTGAAATCGTTTACCTGTGGTTTCTCTCTGGAATTTGTGGATTCAATAACATTGTCAGGAATGTCTGTGGAGGGGAATGCCCTAGGGCTGTCCACACATCTTGCTTTGGGAGGTCAAGCAGATCTGGCTTGGACACCGGGGGTGACACTCTCGGCACTGTACCCTTGAACCCCTGTGCACCCTGCACATGGCAAACATCAGTCTGCAGCCACTTTGTTAGTAAAATCCCTGCAGCCAGAGAATTTATGAAGCTCTTCTGATGTACCAGGCAGAGATGCACTCCAAGCCTGTCAGGTACATAGATAATAACAGTTCAATCGTGACGGAGAGTCCCCAAGGACATTTCGGTGATACTGCGGTGACAGAATCTACTCTTTGTGAGACTGAGATGGAGGCAAGAGATGGACCAAAGGAAAGAAGAGATGGGGATGCTACAGAGCCAGAGCTTAACAAATGATAATTTGCTTTACGTAGGAGATTCACGGCCCCTGCCACGTTGTGTGAGGGGTGGATGGTGCGTGTATAGATTAGGTGAATGTTACCACTTAAAACTACCAATCCAGAGCAGGAGGGGAGAGGAAAGGCCCGGAGCTGAGCGCACCAAACTTGTGTGCTTGGTCAGTGCAGGCAGCTGAGAAGGGAAACCCAAGGCTGAAGTAAACAGTCAAGCTGAATTGGGATTTCATGTTTTATTCGCACTCACTCATTCCTTCTCTTAATAGAATTGCTAAAACAACCTTTACCTGAAATGTGAAGCCCTAAATATTTGCTGCCTCAGTAAATATTACACTTGAATTGATTAGGTGCACTTCAGAAATCAAGCCACATTCTTAATAGAGGAGCAGTGCATATTTTCAATGTTTATCATACTGTATTAGGTGTTTAATTAAAAAGAGGTTCCCGGAGGATTAGCCAGTTTCGTGTCGATGGCAGAAGCAGATCCGTTAGCAATTTTTGGCAGGTAATTATAGTGTGGAATTGGATGGCTTGAGCTGAATATTTTATGATAGCAACTCTAGTTGGAATGAAGAGAAATATAATCACTCTTTTTGCTAGAGGAAAAAAAATCAATCAAGTACACACACCTGTTTGCTTCTGGGGGTTTGCTGGCTTGGTGAATGAGGAGGGAATTAGAGTTGATATTATCCAGATTACTGGGCTGAGCTCCACAGCAGAGTGCGCAGGATTCGGCTGATGGCTCTCACCGCTCGCTCTTCTACAAACACCTGCTCTCGCGTGCTCCTCGGGGAGCCAGGGGATTGGATTTCCATTGTCTGCTCTTATGGTAGATTAAGCTGGATCAGTGGGACAGGATGTAGCCCTCCATGTGAGAGGTAGAGCGTGGCTGGAAGAGTATCCTTCCCCCGCTTAAGCAACGTGCTGCCTGTCTGGGTGTGACTTTCAAGAATCTTCTTGACATCAAAAGAGGTTTTACCCAATGTAGAACACCATCCACTGATCCATTTGACATACCCGTGGCTGAGCAACCCTGTCCCTTACCAGCATTTGTTGATATTAATACCACATGTGGCAGCAGGTAGATGACGTGAGAGAAGACAGACAATTTCGAGAGAGGAGCGGGGGTGGAGCAGGCTTCACCTGAGACAGCCTCTGCCCAGACCCCTCACCACCAAGCTCTTGCTGCATGAGGGCTTCCATGGCAGATCTTTTGGACAGATTGGGATAGGGCACATGCCGCATCCATTTGCTGTCGCTCGTGTTGCTCAAAAAGCTGCAAATGAATAGGTCTTATTGGATGAGATCCCTAATCCTCTAAGTTCAGCAGCAATCCTTGGGGGTAGCTAGTGCCTGGGGTCTCACAAGAGAGCAGAAAGACCTGCTCCAACTGTGCTGCTGGGAATCCGCTGTATGTTATTGGTCTACAGAGCAAAGTATTTAGTCTAATGACTCTCCCAGGAGCAGACTTGTGCGAGGCATTCGTGAATGCGGCATTTAATTAACACAGCTCTATCTAATCACTCAGTGACTCCATGGAAATAAGGGAGCTTAAGAGAAAGGTCAGAGAACTCAACCCTGTATTGTCAGGTTTGTTGGCATTAGGGTCTGAATATTTTTTTTTCACTGTTATTATTTGGTATCGACTGCAGCGTTGGTTGTCCCTGCTCTCAGCGTGCCCCTGCATGTTGGGGTGTGTTTGCATGAGAGGATGTGTTTCCCGGCCGTGCCCGGGGTGTGTGCAGCAGTGGGAGCTACCAAATCTGGGACATGGCTGCTGAAGCTGCCCATGAGCACTGGCAGGAGAGTTTAGAGAAGCCCTGAAACACTGGGCTCAGCATTTTATAGGCATTAGGCTGAATGAGCTGATATAAGGAGAAGGAGAACACAGATGGGAGAATGCATTTATGAAGCAGCTGCCTGTTAACCAATAATTTGGTACATTTCCTTCAGTTCTTTTCATTAAGCCACAATATGTGGATGTCTCATTTTCTATGAGATGCATTGAATGTTCAGAAGACTTGGCTATAATTACACAAATGCTGGAAGAGCAGAGACACACACTGTGTCAGGAATAGTTCTCTCTCCTTACATTTTGGACTACAACAGCCCAATACGGCACCTTTCTTCTACACCCATCTCTTCTTTCTGAATTCTTTTCAGCAATTAACAGGATAATGAGAAGAACTGATGATTTGCAGAGAATGTTGTTTAAATCCAAGGACTCCTTATGGAGGGTTTGGTTTCAGGTCTCAGACCTGTTGGTGGCAGCTCAATGTGGTAACCCAGGATTTATCGGTGTGTAGAACAAAACTTGCTTGCTTGTCTGCAGACTCTTTTATGGGAAAGAATTTGAGCCAGATATGGTCACATCTTCTTAGCACTGATCTGAGATGCCTTGCGCCTGGAGTTATAATACAGGACTGAATTTAAGAACTCGAAATGGTAACACTTGTTTTCCTGACTTTGTTGCAGAGTTTGTTGATGATATTATGTTAATAACTGTTGTCTGCCCCCCTCAAGTTCCTCACCAAAATGCAAGCCAGCTCTGCCAGGAATCTGTGCCACAGGATTAGCAGGGAGAGGCCATGTCATACGGAGCGTGTCTGTCGTGGAGCGGGGTGGTGAGCTCAGCTTGGCTGTACGTATCGGGCCTGGAAGCAGGGCAGGAGGTGCTTTGAAGCTCCAGGTCTCATTCCTGGTCCTCTAAATCCACTTGTAGTCTATTGACTTGCACCAGTCCCAGGCAGCAGAAGGGAGCATCGTTCCCCGTGTTTGTTGTCAGTATAAGCAGTTCCTTTAGTGACTGCGTGTATGGAGAGATCGGGTACTGAATGAGAAGAGGTGCTTTGAGTATGACGTTAAATTGGCAAGAAACTGTAGTAGATTCCAGGCAGAAAGGGCTTTTGCGTGGCAAGACATCATCTTTCCACGTGCAGAAAAGGTAGGCAAATGGCTGTTACAGTTTGAGGTTTTCATGGTGTGTTTTAGGCCTGCATGCAGGAAGCTCTCCTGGTTTTCAAACCGAGGTGAAAAGAAACCCAAATCTTTACACAGAGTAGGCGCTGCCTGATGCGGTGACCTGCCAGGCACCCTGGCTTTTCAAGTGCCCTGAGAGTGAGTGAAAGGAAAACTTGAATTTTTGTAACCTGTGCCCACTTGCTCTTCCAGCAAAATTTACAAAGCGTTTCATTCCCTTTGTGGTTTTTGATTTTGAAGTCAAGACATACTCAACTGCTGGCAACTGTCAGAGCTTCGTTAAGATGAGTGCAGTCCCATGGAGCTGTGACAATTTCTACCAATTAAGTGGTACGTGAAAGATCCCTTAAACCTTTAGCGCAGTGAGCTCAAGAGATTGATTTTGATCATTTCTGAAAGCTTTAAAGATGATAATGTCAGAAAATAGTAACTTTCTTGTGAGCTTCAAATGGGGCTCTGTGGTAGTGTAGGGGTGTGCAGAAAGTCCCCTTAGTGTCCATCTCACTTACAGACAGGCCGCTTCATCTTCTAATGCCAAGCTCCTGACTTGCCTTGTTGATGACTCGGATTAATTGTTAGCTTCTTTGCAGTCTTGGCCATTAACCTTATTAGTTTTTAGAAATCGTTAGGGAGTCTGAGGCAATCTGAGGATGCAGTAGCCTTTTCTGGCAGCCAAGTCCCATGTTTGTGTTGCACCCAGGGAAACCAAGATGCCTCCAGCCCAAGAGAAAGCTCTGCTCTAGACAGTAGGCAGCACAGGAGAGTGGCTTTACCACTGGGTTGTCTTTGCTCCCCAAACACACATCTTCTCAGCTCCTCTGTCGGTGCTAGCAGGCACCCAGCTCCGCTGTCTCACTGTGCCTTACTGTCCTGAGCTGGAAGCCAGGACCTACAGCCTCATTGCAGGCAGCATTTCTGCACTAAATAGCAGGAGGTTTGCCTGTGCGAGAGGCTCTGGCTCCTGAGGAACACAATTACCATTGATCAGCCTGGAACAGATGTGTGCACTTTGAGTTTAGCTTTTCATGCTGGAGTTGTTACCTGCCGAATTCATTAACTCTGCAGTGCAGCTCAGGGTGCTTTAAAAATTTAAATGGAATTGACTGAAAACCAAAGCGTAAGTGCAGATGAGTGTTGTTTACCTCCACCACTCCCTATAATTCTTAGTCTGGAGCTAAAGCAGCAGCAGTAATTTTTCCCAACTCCTCTAGAAAATGGTCTTCTACATTGAAACTTCACTTTGGTTGCGTGTCTGCTTCTCTGAAGGAAGGCAGCATCCCCGTGCACAAGGGCTGGGGCCGGGGCAGAGGAGGAGCGGGTGGCAGTGCAGGTGCTGGTGCTCGGGAGAGGTGAGGTTGTTGTTTGATGGCTATGTCCCCAGATCTTCCTTCGCGAACCAAGCCGTGATGATGATGCCAGCCTGCAGCAGGTTAGAAAGCTGCTCAGGCTGTGTGCTGCGGGGGCTGGTGGGAGCAGAGCTTTGCTTTCCATCACATTTGTTTTCTGGTTTCTCACACAAAGTCTCTAATGGATTCTGATGATGAGCTCTTCTTTCCAAGGAGGCACTCGTGGGAAGTTTCTTCTCTGGCTACTGCTTACTTATTGCCTGTTTTCATGGCATCTGCAGGAGTCCTTGAGGTTCTTCTCCTGCTTTCGTCACGTTTGTTTTCTGAGTTTCTCACACAAAGTCTCTAATGGTTTCTGATGATGAGCTCTTCTTTCCAAGGAGGCACTCGTGGGAAGTTTCTTCTCTGGCTACTGCTTACTTATTGCCTGTTTTCATGGCATCTGCAGGAGTCCTTGAGGTTGTTCTCCTGCTTTCCCTTGGTGACCTGGTGCCCACACAGGAAGGAGCTTTTCTGTTCCCTTCTGCATACTCTGCTCTGGTCTCATGCTACTAGAAAATTACTGTTTTTGCAGAATCTAGAACAATGGATGCATAGCTGGATTAACAGAGACAGCACGTCGTGCAATCAGTATTTTTAATTCCTGTTCCTGAAGACAGAATGAAGCAAAACTCAACCAGAGACAAGATACTGTAGCTACAAAACTGCTGCTAGACTTACCAAGATACCTTAAATGTTTTCTGCTCTGATTACAAGTATAATATGATTATTTCTCAGTGTTTGCATTGAGTGTCTTCACGGTATGCATTGGACAGTGTATTTACAATGCCTCAATCACCATATTTTATAAGGTTAGAAGTGATGTTCGAGGAGAATATAAAGTTTAAGACACTTATTGTAAAACTTCTAACAGCTCTAAATTCCGCTGACAGGACTCAGGCGTTTTTGGCTTTAGCAGTGCTAGAGTTGCTTTTTAAGCCTTAATTAAAATGTTCTGTTAAGATAGTAAATTCTTAAGAGAGGGTATGTATAATTAATTACCCCATTTATCTGATTGAAATTGTGGCTTCGTTGTGGCGTCTTGATGTTATGACTCTTCATCACAGCTTTATTTTCTGGATACAGAAGGTTGTTATTGAATCCAGTAATGTGTAAGGTTGTTACATGCCTGAAATATTAGTGCCTGCCACTGTATTTAAGTAACCAAAGATACGTAGTTTGTAGAAACTGAAAAGGATGCATGCAGTCAATACTGGGCCTGGTTCGTATCTTTACTTTTTAAAAAATGTCTATGGTAATGTTAAGCAAAGTATGTTTCTTTTCATTCTGTAATTTTTTAGATCCTTTTTACTCTATCAAGCAATGTTAGTCCTGAATTAATTAGTCCGGAAGTAGTCTTGGATAAAGGATAAATGTCAGTTATCCTTTCTTTAAAGGTCTGGGCTTCTTTCTCCATGTTTAGAACAGGACTTTCCGATGCCATTCAAAGGCATAAAAGATGAGGAACTCCCAGCGGCCAGTGGTGATTCAGCACCAGGGCTGTCTGTAACAGAAGCACCATCATAAATACAGCAGCCAACAACAAAGCATCCTTAGTGTCACTGTATAGCTGTGGAATAAAGCAGAAAGGTGGTTGGTGTGTAAGGCATCACCACAGCCGTGTGAGAAGGCGATTCGGTAGAATCCAAGTCTCAAGCTGCCAGTTAAGGGCAAACCTCTTCCTGTGAAAAGTAGTAAAGAGCCTAATAAGCATTAAGAAAATGAGTGTGATTAAAATTAAGCTGACCAAGGGAAAAAAGAAACTATCATTGACAGGAGCATCTCTGAGTTTTACTGATCTTATTTCTCGGGTCTGGCAAAAGCTCGCTTCCTACCTGTCAAGAAGGTGGCTGGAGGAGGGAAGTTGCACGCTCCTGCCCCAACCAGCTCCACACTCGGAGGAGAGGAACCATGAGCAGATTATGGGTCTTGGTGGCAGCCTCGGGAGAAGAGGTCTGTCATCTTTTCTCCACCGAGATTTTAGTGAGAGGAGCATGGATTATTGCACAAAATCCAGAAAGGCATCCTGCAGGCAGGGCAGTCTTTAGCTCCCACTGCCTTAGCTATTTCTGTGCTACACCAAGCACGGATTTGAAATGTAATGGTGGTAGTTTTAATAGAAAGCCAGGTAAGAGCAAGAAGGTAGCAGTCACACTATCAAGGGCTTACATGCTACCTTGGCCTTAATCTGAACAAAAATGAAGCCCCAGTAGCTTGGCTGACACATAGGTCCTGCTGCAGCTGTTAGGGCTGAGTGCAATACGTTCTGCAGAGCTCGTTTTTCCTCTGAACCTGGAATACATAAAGCAGCAGATGCACCCCCAGGCAGATATTCTGCGGCACATGCAGAAGGCACCTGCATTTGTTCTTCTTTTCCTTCCTATTTCTGCGTGGCATCCTCAGCCAGCTCCTTGCAGGAGCTGCCCTGCTCCAACGCTGGCAGAGGGCTTGAAGGGTCTGTCCGTTGCCCTGTCTTTTCACCTTCCATGTGTGGAGGAGTGCTCCGTTACCATCCTTGGGTCTGACAACCAGGGGTGGAAGGGGACAGGACCAGTTTATTCTGCTGCTCAGGTTAAAAACAGCCAGGGCACCAGATAGGTCTGAAGGCAAGTCTGCAAGAGTGCTGCAGGTGTTAGTGCTGGGACTTTGTGGGTGAGTTCACAGCAGAGACATAAATGACGACATATAACTCTCTATTTTTTCCTAAGAAAACCCAAACGTAGAAAGCTACTGATGTGTATGTGTGGATTACATAAATCATCTGGGCATTTCTGTCCCACGGTATCAGCTGTAATCATTACAATTACAGCTTAATTATCCACTTGGGCACAGGTACAAAATAATCATCCTGCCTCACCTGTCAAAACGGAGATGATGGCTGATGGCAGCCATGCGATTCACCCTGTCCCAGCCAGGAATTTCATTAACTCTGTCAGTGCGACGACTGCCAAGTCCAGCTATTGACAGAATCTCGGTGGTAAATTTGCTAAATTTCTTGGCTTGTGCTGCTACTCAGCAGGGTTGTAATGCAAGGATATTTTAATGAATCCCGGGAGCCGAACGGTCTCTAGCATAAAGACTATTCCATAAGTTTTCAATCCTGTAGAATATATAGAAATGAATCATTGGTTCCTAATTAATCATTTGGTTCCTGAAAGGAGCAGAGAATGTGTCGAGTTCATGTCCCCAGTGATGTGTGGTTCAGTGCTCATCATGATGCGACCATCCACTAGTGACAATACTGGAGGCAGCTTTGAACTTCACACCGTTGTCGTTCGTGAGAGGAACATGGCGTGTTGCTGGGAGAACTGCCAGCTGCTCGGCACCAGGTCATTTCTTACATCTTTTTAAAATTTTTAATGTTCATTCAGCCCTTTTTCAAACAAGTCTAGCTTACTTCTTTAATCTCTGTGTAATCTTCACGTAGGCCCTCACCCAATAATGAATATATATATGGCTCTTAATTTGAAAGGAGTTACATTTGCATAGCAGTGAAGTTGAAGATGATCAGTTGAGATGTCTCAATTATATTCTGTAATTTTATTCTTTTTTGTACTCCTAGGGATGGGTAGGAAATAAAACCAGCTTGCTTGCTCAGATAATATCCCAATCTCTGGTATTTGTTAATAAGTTTTTAATGAAAGACTGAAGACTGGTTGAGACTGCCAGTGTCAGAATGGGGGCCGCTGCCCTACAGAAATGGGGTTGTGGGCTGGCTGCGGGCCTTGGCGTGTTTTCATATCCTCCATCGCTTTGCTGTCAAGCCAAAGAGGCATAGGCGAAGAAGCAGGAATATCTCTTAGGTGTTCACCACCTTGGCAGAAGCAGGTTTTGGCCAGTAGTTATGATAACACAGCTGTGACTAGTGAAAATTAGAATTCGACACGCAACAAACCCTGACAGAGATGACTGTACAGCGTTAACAAATGCTAACAAATATTAGCAAATACCACGTATGTGACTGTTACAGTGATCCACTCTGACAGCCACGGCAGACTCTCTGGAGATGGGTTTGGAAATATCTAATATTGATCCGAATGTTTCATTACTCCCTTGGTGGCTTTGGCACTTTATGTCTATTATCTGCTCCTAACTTTATTTAGCCTGTTTTTGCAGCTTTGAAAGACACGTTGCTGGGTTTGCCAAGTGTGACCCATCCCTCTTCTACCTTTTAAAGAATTTATTGAACTGCAGTGTATTACTTTAATTCAGAGACATTATTCCTAGTACCCTTTTTGAATCACTTGTGTAAGGCTAATGGATCATTTCAGATAAATGTAGGTTGTAAATGGAGTAGCACTGCTGCCAGTCTTCTAGGCAAACACACGGCCGTGAACAGTGAGTTACAACTCTCTTAAGATGAACAGAGCAAGTTTTCTCTTGGTTTTAGCCTTAAGGCTCCAGTAGGATACCAGTAGGATAAGGGCACGTTCACAGTAAGTAAAGCAAAAAGAATCAATATTGCTGTGGGAATAGGACTTTTTCAGAAAGAACAGATTTATTATGCTTGAAATAATTATTTTGATAGACTCCCTGTGGCCTGCTGGAGATGTGTTTGGGTTTGAATTCGTGCAGCTGAATCAGGTAAATATCCGTCAGTCCCGGTTAAACGCATTGTCTGAACATTGTCTTTCCAGGTGCCATCTGCTTTTAATGTGGTTGATTATTAAGGAACATTTGATGTGTTCATGCTTCTCCTGGGCTGAGCAATGAAATGCCCATAACATTTAACACGGTAGCTTGACATTTAAATGTCAGTTAAAAGCCTTTTCTTGAGCTGGTATCATTTCCAGAGGGACGTGTGTTTCATTATTGAGATGGCCTCACAAATAGCTAGATAATGTGACTGTGATTTCAGGTCCTTGCCACAGTTTTGTTCTACAAAGAGAGAATTTAAAATTAATTATTCCCAGGACTACATAACGTATGGAGTTGGTAATGACTGGTACAGCAGCTGCCGTGTGCGCAGGCAGGTGGGGACAGGCACCAGGAAGGTTTGACTGACTGTGCTGGAGAACCACGCTGCTCCGAAATATTGCCAGGAATAATTGTGAAAATTACATTTACTTTCTAAACACTTAAATTGCGATGGAGCAAAAAACCTGCCTGGAAATAATAAAAGAACCACAGCAGTTTATGCTGTGACCGTAGATAAACCTCCTAGGGTGACCACAGCCCATAAATGTCCTGTACATTGGTGGCTGTTTTACCTTTAGAAGGTGGTTCCTGAAGCAAATGCAGTGCAGAAGGGAAACAATAGAGGAGGGCCACCGACCAGCACGGACCCGCTGGCAGAGTGGCTCTAAGTCCTGTGTCTAAGCACAGGAGGCTGCATGGCAGCAGGTCTTCCAGCGGGGCCGACGCATCCTTTGTCCCCGTGGTTTCTCTTTGGGCAGTTCCACCTGAGCAGTTGTCTGCTGCACAGACGGGCAGTGTTCCTTGTTTCTCTTTCTCTTATGCAACAAAACGGTTCCAGCTCCACTGTAGTGGAATGGCAGTAGAGCCAAGAGCAAAATTTGCCCTTCTTGTTTTCCATTCAGCAGCATTCTCTTAAATTTTTAATGATTACAAATTACCCCGTTCACAAGGCTTTGGAATAATCAATAATGTATGTGCTTCTAGTGGGGGACAAGTGATGTCATCTGTCTTTTTCAAGTCTGGGATTATAATGTTAGATATGGTACCGACAGTTTGAAATCCTTTATAAATGAATTAAATTGCTTTGCGACATCTAAAAACAATAAGCTGTACTTGATCAAAACAGGTCGTCTTTGAGGTAATAAATTAAGTAATAAGGCAGTTGTTAATTCCATTGTTTGAGGTTTGAATCAAATTTAGGAAGAAAAAATTGAAATAGGTGTTAACCCGTTTCTAACAGTGGTTTTATCTCAGGAGGCTCTGGGATTCCCTTTCTGCAGGAGAGCAGCTGGGTACTGCTGAGAAGAGCCTGCTCTGAAGTGGAAGCTAAAGCAGACAAACCAAGGAACTTAACCCAGAACTTCCAAAACCTGCTTCGATTGAAGTTCTCTCTGAGTGAGCTACTTTGATAGGATCAGCTTGTCCAGTTGTGTGCTTAGGGGGAGAGCGCGCCTCGGCTCCTGTGCTGGGATAGTGGCGCTGCTGGGCCATCTCTGTTGAACGTCGAGGGTTACAGTCGGCTGATCAGGGATTGCTTCTTCCTGGCGCACCATGCTAAGCAGAGCTCACTGTGAATTCATTAATGTTAAAAGTACATTTCTAAAGGTTGTTTCCTTCTGCTTCCTGAGAGGGATCCTCAAAAAATAGAACAGGCAGTTCCTTAGAGTTTCAGTCTGTCCGTCCATAAATGCCCACCAGCATGTGACTAAGAATCCTCCTCACCCTGATTCAAAAATACCTCTAAAAAAGCCCCAGTTTGTGCCTTCCAGGGGCAAATACAATCTATTCTTGTTTAAAAATGTTTCTGTAAGGAAACCTGTGCTAAGTCATTGGCACATGCTGGCAAGTTACAGGTGTTGGTGCTCCCGGGACCAAGGAAATGCCCCAAACATTGTCACAGCCCGAGCACGCTGCACTGTATTCCCTGCAGATAAATTCCAAACAAATCAAGGCAATTAGGAAATAAGAATGATCTATCTGAGACCACAATCATTTGAGATTCCAAAGTACGTGCCTTGCCTTACTCATACTGTTACTGTCTTTTATTACGTCCTCTGCTGAGTTTGCCATCACATCCTTGCTGTCCTAAGTATGAAACAGTTGGGTTCTTTTCAAGCTATACCAATTATTAACTTTTTTCTGTTTATCAAGGAAATACATCCTCTGGTTGATTAGTTTAGGGTTGGGGGCTTGTCGTTTTTCACTCTGTCAAGCTTTCTCAGTGATGTGTCCAAATAGAACTTGCTGCTTTATATTGGATATTAAGTCACGGTTGGATTCTAAGAATGATTGCAGAAGGTGGAGGGAATTTCTCCTTTCATTTGTAAATCTTCCCTTGTATAGGACAGTGTTGCCTCAATATTAAGCCAAGATCTACGGAGAAAAATTGCCCTAAGAGACAGTCTGTTAGCATGGGGCCAGGGGGAAGGAAAGGAAGATGGGGAGCGATCTGAATGTTTCAGCTCAAGTCCGGAAAGAGCGAGCTTGAATTTCTCTTTGTGTTTGATTTATTCACTGTTTATCCCACCTGGACAGTCGTTTTTAACACTGCCACAGTTGTGGAACGCGATCAATATTCTCCCTGTTCCTTTTTTCCCCCATATTGTATTTTGCATAAACTCTATGAAAATACAGCTGTTCACTCTGGTGCCATCTATGCTAAACAGGAATGCAAATGACTCTCCTAAAGGCAATTCAGAGGAACACTGAGTGCTGTATACTTTTTAATCATCCTCTTGTTACTTTTACCATTAGCAACAATAATTAGTACCATTAGCAACTGCTGCGTGTGGTTTTAATTTGGCAATATCTTCTGCTGTGAGGGAAAGGGTCAGGGCACAATATCGAGAAATACGGGAGTGGCTGTGTGAAAAGAGAACAATGAGCATTTAGCATCGCGGTGGAATCGAGAAATTCTCTGAAAGGGTCAGATTTATCAAATGCAGAGCAGGCCCATGGGCAGAGCACGTGATGCACTGTGGAAGATGGGTATTGGTTCTGCCTGACTTGCCCCAGGATTTTCCCCATTGTCACCTGGATTCTTGGCCAAGGAACCAGGTCAGCCAGCAAGCCAGTGAGCAGCATCTTAAAGGTGTAACTGAAGAGCAGACCTGGAGGTGTCGATCCAGGAGCTAATGCAGCTATATGCCAGTTCATGGGAGTAAAACAAGGAGCATTTTGCTGCCGACACCCTGCAGTATTAATGGGGTTGAGAGATGGGCACAGAATTTGCACCTCTGGGAGATGACTAAATTAACCCTCATTCTGAGCCTTTCCCTCCTCATCACCTAGCTTCTTTTTCATATTTCTCTACTGAAGCTTGAGGTTTGATCTCTTCTGCTGAATTTAGCTCAGAGCAGTCAAAATACCAGGTGCTTCAGAAGAAGGTGGTGTCAAAAACAAGATGTTTGACTCTCTGCCTTCTGGCTCTGCCCAACACTTGCAGGTGCAGAAGGAGGTCTGACAAACTTTTTCCAGTTCCCCTCTAAAGCATGGGTGGATTTTTAATTGCCCTCTTCTTTATTAGCTCAGTTTACTTCGGGTTCTCTGTGCTGTTCGGTAGTAATTTGCAAAGGCTAGGGTTAGCTCGATTAATTGATTCTGCATAAATAATCTTACATAAATGAGAAATGTAGAAGTTCTGAGCTGTGACTGGGCTAGTGAAGCAGGTGCTCCCTGGAAGAGAGGCAGCTCCATGCAAGTCTCCATCCCACCTCCCTTGGACACCTGTTTTAGTCGAAGATGAATCACTTGCTTTTCCTCTCCTTTTAGTAGAAACAACCTGGATGACTCACACTGGCAAAGCGCTTAAATGTTACATCTGCCTAAGCTCATCCCTGAAAGCTCCTTCAGAAATAGGTATTTTCAGAGACCAGCTCGGTTGGCTTATTTTGGGGGAGAGCCAAGGGCTCCCCCTTGGAGCATGGCTCGCGGCAGGTGTCGCTGTTAGGACATCGCTGGGCTATCACCACCCAGCCTGGCCCTGCGTAGCGTGATGCTGTGGTTGTGCACCACAGCGTAAGCTGTGACTGCGGGGTTACAATGGCCCTGTGCCTGCATCCGGTGCTGAGGCAGTTATGCACAACCCCAGTGGCTGGAACATAAAGTCGTTTTCTAGTCCTGAGGAAGGCTTACAAGTGCCTCCTGGATTGCACGGAGTGGGTAGGAAGCCTCTTGTGTTGCTGCAGTATGAATTACCATTTTCTTTCTCTTCAGCTTCATCTTGTAAACTCTTCTTCAGGAGGGAGCAGAGAAACCATTTGGTTTCATTTCTTACCTACTAAATATATTAATAAAGGAAATTTGAGGCTGTGGCTACCACCCAGGTTCTACGAAGCCTCATTTTGGCAATGCTTTTAAACCTGTTTCCATCTCACTGCTGCAGGTCCAAAGCACGTGTCTGAGTGCTTTGCTGAGCAGAGGTGGTGGGAGAGCGGGGAGACGTCGGTTCCCGCTTTGGGGCTGATGCAGGTGGCAGGTTACATCAGCATCCTTGGGTGCCTTGCTCCTCTTACAGAATTAGCTAGCTGCGAAAGGATGTTTCCAGCCCCAGGTTGTGGTTTCAGCATGGCATTTGTCCTGGATGTCTTAAACTTGCTGAAACCCCCAAAATCTCTCGGACGTGTCTGTTCTTATGGCTTGTGTCCTTTTAATTGTAGGCATATTCTGCTAAAACTGCCTGACCTTTGCATGACTTCTCCAGTGCTTCTCATTACGATAAATTCCTTTCTCTTATAAAAACATTTAAGATAACTGCTTCTTTTGCAGCCCGCGCATACTGTAAAGATTTTAGTTAAGAGCTCTGAGGAAGCATTTCAGCAGCCGAAGTGCGCAGTGCTGCTGCTGAGGGATGCCTGAGCCCCTCTGGGGCAGGTCCTGTTGCAGGCTCCTCACCTCACTGAGGAGGATGCTGGGCCAAGCTCCTCAGCTTCTTCCCAACCTGAAATTGAACTTCATCACAGATTAGCTGGTGTAGTTTCAAGCAGCTCCATGGCTTGGTAAGTAAATTGATATTTGCTGTGGAAGGTTACACACTCTGTGCTTGTCTGCTTCCTGCTTGTCGTTACTTTTCCTCTCTTTGGCTTTGGAGTAGCCATCGTCCTGCCTGCTTAGCTCCCGGCTGATGGAAACGGCAGCAACTGCTTCTCATGGAAACAAAGCCGTCTGTGGCAGGAAGGGGTTGTTGGAAGTGAGTGTAAACCACACCAAATGAATTTTGGAAGTAGAAGACATGATTTACAACTCACGTAAAGACTGCAACTCCTTGCAGCCATGCAGAGAGCCTCACCGAGGCGTTCCTGAAAAATGGCACTTTGGCAGAGCTGGCTGAGACTTTGTCATTCAAGCACTTTTCTTCAAAGAAGACACAGTTCTCAGAAAATAATTTCCCAGAAGTTCACTTTTATTATGAAAAATAAAAATGACATATTACAGTCATTTTCGCCTAAATATTAACACTTTTGCCAAAATGTCCTGAGGCACTTAATACTGCGCTGGTATTAACTCCCTTATTGCTGTGCATCAGCCCCCTGATCCAGAGCTCAGGAGTCTCTGTGTTTAGCTGCTTGAAGGATGATATATTCCTCAGCTACAGGTTCTTTCTGGCCAGAGTCTGTCATTTGTTCTGAGAGAAGAGCCCGGGGCAGGCCTGGGAGCCCTGGGAGGGCAGGAGCAGTGGGGCCCTGGAGGTTTTGATGCTGTCTCCGCCCATGCTGTTACGCGCTGAGCAAGCCTGGCAGGGAGGCCGTGCTGTCAGGCGGGTGGAAAACCAGCAGGATCAGACCCCAAGCCAGACTAGTCAGGTATGTAAACTTATCCAATGAGTCAGGTTACTAATATTTTCTTTTGCTCAAAGCAATACCTTTAGAGGAGGTACTCCCTATGGTATAAAATCTGTCGCACCAGATTAGCAGCATCATTTCCAGAGAAAGCAGGCTTGGGAAGGGATGTCTTTCCTGGAGGGGGAGTGGGTGAAAGCTGCATGAAAGCAATCTGCAGTCCCTCAGGAAAATACAGTTAATTAATTTCAGCTTGTAAAAAAAAAAAAAAAATTGAATTCCAATTCCCAAGATGTGTTTCTTATTTTATCTTGGCCCCTGTACAATGTTTGCCTCTGCACCACAACTCTGGATTTGCTGTCTGTAATCTCTCTGTCGAACTGATCACGTTGATTTATATCTCTGCTGCTTCTGTCCAGTTTATCTCCCTTGCGACCAAGGAGGCAGTTCTCTTCTGACGTTGTGATTTCTTTATTATTGGAATTTATCTTGGAGCTGTGACTGTGCTATGGAGTGTGCTCACTGCATGGTAGGTCTGCAGCTGCACACTGCTCTGGGAGGAGCAGCGCTTCCCTCTCCCTGCCCCAGGAACCCGGGCAGCATCCAAAGCACAGGTAGTGACATCAGGACTGCCTGTGAAACTCTGTTTCCACTAAACTGGTAGAGTTTAAGAAGGCAAACATGAAGAAAGCATTTTTCTTATTGTGGCAGATCAATTCCAGAAATTGTTTCCAGCTTCGTAATGCTCTAGATGCTACTTCTAAGGAAAAAGTTTTAATCTCTGTGGCAGCCTAATTGCACCTGGTGGACTGTGTATGCTGTCTCAGGCTTGTGTAGATAAAGTGATTTTACTGTTTCCATCAATAATTCTGGTTCCACTGAAAGCCCTTTGGCGCTATGCGCAGGACTGGACACACAGACCGAGACACAGCACAAGATGCTGTGAATGGGAGCAGATGTGGTACGTAGGAGCCAAGCTCCCGCTCTGGCTCCATGGGGACAGCTTTCACCATCCCAGGGGGGCGAGAACCACTCTCGAGGGATGCTGTCACGGAGGAGCTGGGTACCCCATGTAGCAGTACTGAAGTGAGGGTTATCCTCTACCACTCCCAGCTTTACCGAAGTCAGTGTTCTGCAGAGTCAGCTGAGCTGGTAGCAGGGATGGAGAAGGTGCAGCTCAAGAATGCTCAGAAAGGCTCCTGACACTTCAAAATGCTTCCATGTGATTCCAGGGCTGCTCTTCTTTTTGTTACTTCCCATCTGAAAAGCACAGAACGATCAGTGAGGTTAAGTCAAAAGGATCCTGCTTCTTGTATTTTGCTATGAAAATGGGGAGGGTTAGGGAAGCCTGAAAATGCACTTGTAAAATCACAGAAAAATACACCTGGAAGGGGAGAGCCCTGCCCCCAGACCTAGGTGCATACCTCTCTCAGGGGTATGGGGTTACCTGGCTGCAGCTTTAGGGAGTTACCTCCCTTCACAAACCTGCAATCCTCTCTTTTCAGAAGGACTGTAAGGATTGAGGAGTTTGAGTCTCCCTAACAAGCTTTGGGACCTGGAACTTAGTTCCTATCACCTTACGCTGTCACAAAATCAGATGTAAGGACTTGTAATATGCCTTGTCTTTGCCTCAGCTTCTCTGTGCTTAGGAGAGCACCCAGTGCAAGGCAGTGCCAGGGGTCTGCAGGGATGTGGGGTTTCCTTCACCCAGGAGGCTCAGTGGTGGTGCAGGTGCCACTGTCCCCAGAGCAGCGAGTGCTCCAGGACTCCTCTGCTGCCCCAGGCACTGCAGGCCAAGGGGCACCAGTAGGATGCACTATATTTATGCTTTCATTTACTTATTGCTGTAAAATTGGCATGCGTACCTCTGCAGAAGGTATTGTTAATATATTTTAAAAGAGGAATTTTATAGAACAAACCAGAAAGGTCGAAACATCACCAGGGCTTGGGCCAAGGTGCAGCCCGCGCGCCTCTGCGGTGGTCCCTTGTGCAAGTGCGTGTGTTGGGCACATTGTGATATAGGCCTGGGTGGTGACTGAGCTCGATATTTGTCTGGCTTAGGGCACAGGTCCCCTGTCCTTCTGTGCACTACATCCTCCTAGACTGACCTGAACCTGAAGTAGTGAGAGCTAAAGCACGATGCTTTTCCCCTGTCTTCCTTTTGGAAAGTTATTGTTCTGATTTTTTTCTTCCCCTTTTTTAAAAAGTTTGTGTAACAGTACACATTGCTGCGTAAGTCTTTGTGCTTAAATGGAGAGAGCTGCAAACATGCCTTGGGCTCTGCTGTTTCTGAAAGCAATTACAAAGGATAAAAAAAAGTCGAAAAAGGGAAGACCTAAATGAAAACCACAAAATGAGTGAGGAGGGGGGAAACTGGATAAAAAGAGAAACATGTACTAACTAATTATTGGAAAGCCTCTGACTTTGAAACAGGCCAGTCTTTGATGGGGGGAAAAAAGTGTTGTTTGATGTAATTTGGTTCACTGCAATCCCAAATTGCTAATTAGTGTGCAGTCGTGGGGCAGTGCTCCTCATAACGTACCAACACCTCTCGTTTCCTATTTTCTCTCTCAGGCTGTTCTGTCTAAACCAGCCTGTTCGGTTCAAGAGCAGTGTACCTCCTCATTATGTCTGCAGTGCTTTATTAGACCTTCTCCCTTAATGATCCCTTCACAACTAATAATATCGTGTAGTTTTATACCTGTTGCTATTCCCTGATCTCAAGCAATGATCATTTTCTGTGCATAAGGAAATTTGCTATCCATTTCATTGATGCTGGATCATTTCTTTCTATGACTAATAAGAGCTTTAGCACGGCCCATTTCTTTCCAAACAGCTTGACTTATTACACAGATGCTGTAGAAGCCATGAACTCTGGTTAATCAGAAGAGAAACGGGATTGTACAGGATAACATCTTTCTCAGGAGTTCAAACGCTGCGTTATTTCCCTCTGCGGGCGCACGCTGCCTGCCCGCTGTTCCTGTCTGCGGCTGGAAGGGCTGCCTGTGCATCAGGGTGGAAGTGCCTTCTCTAAGGTGCTCCCAGGACAAGCCCTTGCTCTGGGGGGGATCACCACCACACTACTTCTCACTTCTGCAGGAGCGTTTCCAATATTCTGTGCGTGTAGCTCCTGTCACGGAGTTGTTAACCTCTAATGCAGATCCCTGGGGGCTGGTGGGAGCTGGGAGCTGGAGTCTGTGCTCCACGGCCCCCTGCACTGCAGGTGGGTTCTGATCATCCGGGATGTGGGCAGGATCAGGAAATCTGGCTCAGGCACCTGCACAAGATGAGGTTTTGCTGCTTATTGGGGTGTAGGATGGTGTTCCTCCAAGGGAGGTGTAAACACAGAACAGATTTTCCATGATGAATGAAGCTCAACATACCCTGCAGATGCCAGGTGACTCAGTGTGTCACTTGGTGGGTGTACACATGAACCAAAGGCATGACATGGGGCAGGCACTGCGGGCGTTGGTGTGTGGGTCCATTCCTCCATGGTCCTACGTGCATTGCTGTGCCCTGGGCTGACCCGCTTTTACCGAATGCAGGACTCCTTTTGCCTGGTGACGTTCAGGTGAAAGTTTGATCCAGCAAGAGAAACCCATGTATGTGTGTGCCACAATGACAGCTGCAGCCCCTCTCTCATGTTTGTTGGAATTCCAGGTTTGTCTTTCCAAGACAAGCCCTCAACTTTAGGACCATCTCTCCAGCCAACAGACATTTCTGAGCACCTTGTCCCATGACAAGGGCCAGGTTCTCCGCTCTCACATCTTTTCCTTAAAAAGAAGAAAATGGTCTGAGCTCCTCGCTCCCCACCTTGAAGTTTCCCATTTGAAGTGGAAGTTCTTGTCTTGGAGTTTGGTGGGCAGCATGGGATGCGGCCCTGGCAGATGCCTGTGCTCCCTACCCTCCCACCGGATCCCAGTGTTCCCAACTTCACAATTTCTAGCACGTTATAAATATACAACGTGACAGGGAAATGCGTGTTTAATGCTTTTGCTAGTCTGTATTCTGTACATCACAAACACCTTTAAAAACTGAAAGAACTAGTACCAAAAGGAGAGAAAGTTGTCAAAGTACAAAGCGCTCACCAATGTTTCCCATCACGGATTTAATACTTCTTTGAGGTATTTCAGTTCCTGTGAAGTAAGACGCTGTCGTCCCTTCTCTTCCCTGCCTGCTGTTATTCCTTTCCAAGAATGAGCCTATAATTCAGTTATTGAATAATAACTGTCACATTTCCTGAGAGCACAAAACTTATTTATGTCTTTGCCCCTGGGCAGAGGAAGTGAGGAGCTGCTGACAAAGACCCAGATAGCTATTTATGTCGAATTTCATTTTAAGGAAGGAGCATCTTGACTTGCCTTTGTGGTCTCCAAAGTGGTGCAGGCAGCTTGGGGTACCAGGGCTGAGAGCCCTTGGCAGGACTTTCGGAAGCCACAGGTCCGGCTGACTGGAGCGATGGCTCCTGCTCAGTCCTGCCTTTGCCAAGACAAGGCGATTAGCTGGGCCACCACTGCACTGCAGCACTCGAATTTAAGGATTGAAACCTTGTGCATGAGGGGAATGGCAGTTAGCTGGTGAGCAGGGCTTGTTGTGGGGTCCCTGGGATGGAGGATGTGCCCCTATCTCCACCTAACAGAGATCTGGCCATGGCACCCTCTGCTTAATCTGTAACGGTCATCATATCCTTCCTCTTACATTCAGAGGCTTACCCTAAACAGTGAAAACCTAAATTGAGCTGTAATGGTTCATTGTTTAATTACAAAACAGGAGTGAGTCACAAGTGTTCTAGTGTCAGTGGAAGCATCTGCAAGGAATAACCAGGCAAGGTCAGGTTCTCCCCATCTTTACATACATTTCCTGGATAAACTCACGTATTTATGGATGGGTTTCCCATTGAAGGTGTTTGGAAATTGTCTCAATGACTTGATCTGCCCTGGTGTTTGATGTTTGGCTGGATCTAAGGAGGGTGTCTGTCACTATGTAAGACTGAACTCCATGTCAAGGATGAGAGAGAGCATAAAAGGCATAAATCACTTCTGGGGAGGCTTTAACAGGCTCATCCTTTGTGCAAAGCCTGAAGAGTGATTCAGAGACATGATGGGTTTTGTCTCTCTGGCTGAGTTACTGCTGGGAACATGAGAAATGTTTACATCTTGATCTTCCTACCAGCGGTGGGGCTGGGCTGTTCTCTGTGCGGGGCTTGGTAGCCTTCAGGCCGCTCTCACAGCTGGGGCAGGTGGGCAGAGTTTGCGGTCTCAGCTCTGCGGACTCTGGTAGTGACATCTGGTGAAGTTAGTTCTACATCCACTCTGTACCGAACAGCAGCTTATCACAAAGATCCAATCTACTTTATAGAGCTTTACAATAACTTTCTTGGTACGTTGCTATTAAAGACTGTGTGTTCTCCTTCAGGGACACTGTAAATAAGCGTAACAATAATTAAAAATATCCCAGGTGGAAAGCCAGGACAAGAATTCTGCAGCATGTGCCAAGGACCCGCAGTAAGATTAAAGCATTCTGGACAAAGAGCTCACCAGCAAGAATAGAGGCAGTTGCCAATTCTTTTAGCTGACAATGACTTCTCCATAGCCAGTACAGACGAGTATTAAAAGCAGTTCATCACTGCTGTCCTTTCCTGCTTAATGATGTAGGGAACAAGGGAAATGCTGCTTCCAGAAAGGGACCAGGTCTCTCCAGTCCATGTGTTCCTTGAGAAGACATTACCAATTAAATGAAGATTCTACCAGGGACTTTAATAGTGTCAATACTTGAATATTTGGATAAGCAGGAACATACCTGTTAGCTGCTGCTTCTCTGAGGTGGTGTGCTTAGTGGAGAGGCTGAAGTTGGGGAACTTGTAGCTGAGTCCCGCCCCCTCACCCACTGTGCTTCTGTGGTTGAAATGTCTCTCTTATGGTGGAGAATTGAGCAGGGAGCTGATAATTTTTAAATACACTTCCTCTTTTTAGTAACAATATGTTTCCTTTTTCCTTAGGCTCTAGTTTTGTTGGCAGTAGAAGCAGTCACCTGTAGTATTTCGGCATTTGGAGAATTCGGCCCCTTTGAAAAGAACTTACTAAGCAATATAGGCCCATTCTCATGACTAAAATCCTCTTGGGAAATGTCTCTATAACTTCAGAGGAATTTTTGTGGCACAGAAAACTCAGTGTTCCCAGAGTGCTTGGAGAAGTTTTGGGAAATCTCCTGTGCAATTTAATTCTTCGATTGTGTACAGTGTTGAAGGCCTGCGTGTTGAGGTACAGCCGCAGGATGTATTTTACTGCTGAGACTGCAATAACTAAAGCAACAGTGTCACTGTTAATAGATCAGTATTAATTTAAAGCAAATGTGTAACCACAGTTAAAAGCATTCTGTAGCTGTGCCAGAGTACTCTGAGGAAAACAGGGTAAGATAAATCTCTCTTAAAAAATCCAGCTCTCAGGGTTTGGTTCTCTTTATCTTGCTTGAAAAACTTGTAATTATGAGCATGCATTTTGGCAGTGTGCTTTCCCCCATTCCGAGCTGCAGCACCCGCACCTTGTGCTGTGGTGTCCGGGCTGTGGGAGCTCTGTGCCATCTGCTTTCCAAGATCCGTGAATGTGATGGAGGAACTGTCCTCCAGCCGCGATGGAGTTGCTTCCCTCTGTTGGTCTCTCCTTGTGTTAACAGAGGATTCCTACAAGAGAGAGTGTAACGGTGTGTATCAGGTTCTTTATGGAGGGGCGCAGCTCTCAGAGGTACATTCAGAGGCTGGACCCTATTCTAAGAAGCTGAGGGGTTAGTAGTAGTTTTAGTGGCTTGGGTGCGTGATGCCTCGTTAGCACTTGGGCAGGCAAAGCGCTGCAGCACCTCGGTGCAGTGCAGATGAGGATGGGCTGGGACTCTGGGTGTGAGATTGCTGTGCTTATCCGACAACGCTTGTAATGATGCTTTTTGTGGCTGGTCCTGCTGTGCTTCACAGGAGCCGTCTGCCCAAAATAGAGGGAGGGATGGAGCAGTATGCGTTATGTAGACCTGAGCACCGAGCAGAACAGAGCTGAGCTGAAAAGGTGCAAACAAATAGCTGTCTGGTGCTGGGTTGCCAGTCTGTGTCTGGCCAAGACCACCATGCAGTAAATGGGGGCAGCTCGGAGATGGGGAGGGGTCTGCAAGGCCTGTAGAAAGCAGTTGTAGAGGTCGGAACGGCTAATTTGTGTCCAAGGACAGAAGGGCTGTCAAAGTTGGGTCACGCTTATATACCTACTCATTCTGTTAAAATAATGAGATCACTAGATCCTTGTGTCTGGTGACTTCTTTTGACTGGCTTTGGAGCATCACCTTGCCAATGGGAAATATAAAGTCAAATTTAGTGCTTGAAGCACACAGGTCTGTAATAGTGCTTGGCTCATGCTCGGAAGAAAGAGGAGAACTGTCACTGCTGCATTTTTTGCTTTGGCATGTAGAAAAATTATTTCTTATGACAGATAGATGATACTCTGAGATGGTACAGTGTGTGAATGTCTATGCTATTCATCTTGCTGTCTGAAAGGTGTGTGTGGAGAAGTAAGGGGAACTGGAAATGCATTGCTTGACAGTGGTCCCTCCAGTCTGAGTTCAAGTGACTTTGACCCTGCTGCAGGTACCCAGTAGTTGTCCTCCAGAAAGGAAATTATATTCTCTTACACCAGTCTGCTGTGACCAGAGCACACCAGGTTTTTAATTCTGACTTACTGAAGGGCCACAAGCCCACAGAATTTCGGTTGGAAATAATGCCCCTGAGCTGCCTCGTTTAGCTCGACAGCTGCTTGGTGGGACCTCAGGCATGGCTGGGTTCTGCTGAGCCTCTGCCACTTGCAGAATGAGCTGAAGACCTTATAAGAACAGATTCTTTTGCAAATGGCTCTTGCTCCTGGGAAGAGATGTTAATCCTTTTTCACGTCTGAGTCTACGATACTGAATTGCCTTAAAAGCATTGTGGCTGGTGTGAAATGTTTTGCTTGATAAAAGAGACACAGAAATCCCTCGAGACTGAGCTGGGTTGAGACAGTAACTTGATTAAGCATTTCTGGGAACTGGGAAAAGAAGCTGGACAACAGCACACACAGTGTGCCTCTTGGACTGGCCTTTTGATGCTCACACAGAGTGAAATAAACCCAGGTGTCAAATGTTGTGTTAAACCAGTTCCCCTGGACAACACAGGGAACAAAGACATGTAAACATCAGCATGGAGCGATGAACACAATTATCGGTAAACCCAGCTACACAGCAGAGGCAGAGGTGACCCCCGTGTCTTTTCTGGGGAATATAAATGTAACGCCTGCCGGCGCTTGGGGGAGCAGGGCGTGACAGCAGGAGCTTTGCTGCACCCAGGAGCCTGCCCTGGCTCCCGGAGAGGCCTTGGGCACGCTGCGGGCACGCACGGCACCTTGCTGCGCTCTGAGCACCCAACTCCCCACTCCTCCTGGTCTTGGCAGCCATACGCCTGCCTCAGGTGCTGTCTCCTAACAGTGCCTGGGGAAGAGGTGGCCTTGGCTGTGGTGAGGACGGTGCTGCCGCTTGCAGAGCCCCCTGTCAGGGTTTGCACTGTGCTGTACGTGACCTGGCTCTCAAAGGTGAGCGGTTAAGGCTTAGAGTTGAACTCTTACAAATACCAATATTGCTTCTGAGCCTGTTTGTCTTGGACCTTGGAGTATCTCCTTGACTTGAACCTGGCAAAGGAAGTATTGGCTTCTTGTGACGGCGAGGGCCAAGGGCTAGGTCTGCATTGCAGATTTAGGGCTGTTAGTTTACTCTGGCTGCTAACCTGGGGAACAAGTGGAGTTAGGTAAAACCCTGGAAAGCAGGGAAAGGAGGGTTTGCAGCTTCTGCATAGGTTTGGTGAGAGCAGCTGGGCTGAAGACAGTGTTCCTGCCCAATAAGCAAAGGGAGGCTTGGGCACAGCCATTGCACAAGTGTGGGGTGACCTCCCTGGGGCCACAGAGTCCCAGAGGCCAGGGGGAGTGGTGGTGTGAACGCTGGTATGTATGGGGAGTGTGGCTTGGGGAGTATGGACTGTGAAAAAACACAGGGGAAAAAAACCCAAACAGATGTACAATTATCTCTTTTTAGCATAATTTCAGTATAAAATTAAGGTCATCACACAGTACTGGAAGTGAAGGTAACAGAGAAGAGCAGACTTTGCACTGTGACAATCTGCCTTGTCTTCGAAAGATGATCTTTCAGATTTAGTGGTGTAATATCCAAAGGACTCAGGGTTACTCATAACAAAATTAGTTTCTCTCATCTGAAGACAAATGGGACATTTGTGGGCAAATGCAGAAAAGCTGCTTCCTCCTGCTTCTTTGCTGAGAAGCAAAACCTGCGTGCCGGAGCTGCCTGATTGACTGTATTAGACAGCCACGCAATTCAGATAAAAGATGATCTGACATCTTAAATATCTGTAAGTTTAATGTAACAGGTAAAGACTGTCTCGCGGGAATATTATATCAGTGGAGTCACAGTTTTTACGAGGTGATTATAACGCAAGCAATTGACTTGCCATGTGGAGTATGCTAAATGATATCTTGAATGATAATGATGGTTCACTTGGCAGCCTGACAGGTCTCCGATCCATTTATAACTGCACAGAAACGGGAGTGCAGGAGCTGCTGCCAGATGGCACTGGCAGTACACGGGGATAAAGCGGCAGAACTCAGCGCCGCGCAGCAAAGCCCCCGGAGGTGGGTGGCCGGTGGGTGTAGGGCTGTCAGCCATCGGCAACTGCCGGGTTCCCGGTGGTGTGCGGCTGAGGCTGAAACTGCGTGACTCCGGCTCTGGTGGGTTGCAATGTCTGCATGGAAAACAAACAGCCTGGGCGGGACACTGGAAAATACCTGACAAGGTCTCCTTGAATAGATGTCCATGCGCCGCTTCTTCCCACCCAAATCACATTCAATGTGAGGATGTTAAAGATAATGAATTGTACAAATTTTTTTTCTTTAATAAATAGCTATTTATCGCTTGGCTTTGTTACAGGTTTTGTTACTTACCTCTGTCACAAACTGCTGGTTTAGCCAAATTTTTCAGTAAACAGAAAATGTAAAATTTGTAGTGATCTTGTTACGCTGAGTAAGAAAACAACCCCACACGTGTACCTGGAGCAAATGCTGTTGTGTGTTTATCTCTGTTTGTGGAGGAGGCGGGTGGAATTTCACACGGTGTGGTTAGCAAGCAGTGCTTAGCATCGCCTTGGAGATTCTAATTAGGCCCCTTCCTCCTGCATGATGCAGAGCCCACTGTCATGGCAGTTACTCCCTTTAATTATTTTCACGCCTCTCTGTGGATGGTAAGATCTTGTTTTCTTAATTCCTTTCTGCCGGTCACAAAAGGATGTTGGGCTGTTTCAGTGCAGGGTTGTGGTTTTGCGAGGTGTCTGCAAGAGCGGTGGGTGGGCAGGGAGGGGACAGTGGTCTCCATCACTAGTTGCAGTGCAGTGTGACCTTAATGGACATGGGGAGGAAACACTGCAAGGTGTTAAGGAGATTGTCTTGGACTCCAATACCTCCAGGCTGCTGCAAAGTAACAATCCGCTTTCACCCAGCCTGCTGCCACCAGGGCCTTGTGCTGACAGGCAGCACCCAGAGCCGTAAACCTCACCCCGCTATGACAGAGGTGCTAATGGATCGGGGCTGGTTCCTTTTGTGTCTCTGGCATTGCTCCGCGGGAGGATGTGGCTGGGAGGGTGTCTGGGGGCTCTGCGGGAGGCCAGTGCTGGAGCAGGGTGGGGAGGGGGCTGGTACAGGCTTTGAGGGTGAAAGTCTGACTAAAAGAAAAATCCCATGGTACCAATCACTGCAGTTACTGTGATGGCTTAGGTTTTATTCAGGGGAGAGACAGAGGTGGCCTCTCTGAGCTTTGCAAACAGCTACGCAACCACCCGGTGCCTGCGACTGGCCATTTCTTGATGAAAAATCATCCACAGAGGAAAAAAAACCCAAACCTTGAGTGCTGCCCAGATGGGGTGATGGGGGATATCACTAGCATCCAGCTACACTCTATGGTCTGTTAGAGCCTCCTCCTCTTGCAGGGGACCCATGACCTGTGCTCTGCCACCCTCAGAGTAGTCCTCCAGCCTGGCAAACTTGGCCTTGCCACTTCTCGCATAATCAGGAGCTCTGCCAAAACCAATGCCCTGATGCGGATAAAAGCCTGATAAATTGCAGGTCCTCAAGTCTTGAGGACGATGAAATGTTATGCAAAGCAAAATAGCAGGAGACCATTTCAGAGCCTTTTGTGGTGATTCATCTGGGAAATTATCTGGGAGCAGCTAATTTTATGCTAATGGCTGGTTTTTTTTTTTTTTTTTTCCGTGTTCTTGTTGGGTGGTTTTCAC